>NW_024962188.1:0-166536 GCF_018350195.1 Panthera tigris
ATACAGGGTTTTGAATCCCAGCTCAGTACTCAGGTGGCACAGGGGACTGTGCAGCAAGGCAAGCCGGCTCCCCAGGCTATTCCGTGAGGATAGCCTAAACAGTGAGTTTTGAGACACCTCGTGTGGGCAGGATAGATGGGGTGTCGCCATGTCTCTCCCCATGACCAACATCGTGGGGCTTCAGGGAATGGACAGTGAGCCTCAGTGAAGGCAGGCCCATTACACCAAACCCTGACACTCTGTGCCTCGTAACTGCTTCTCTATAGGAGTGAGACTGACACTGATGGGACCAGATAGCCCCTGCTCTAGACCAGCACAGCCACCAGTCCCAGGCACCAAGAGACAACTCTCCTCCGGTTTTCTATCTTAGTTTGTTTGTTTGTTTGTTTTCGTTTGAGTTATTATTCTTTTGTCTTTCCTTTTCTTTTTTTATGTTTATTTCTTTATTTTGAGAGAAAGAGTGAGTGATCAAGCAGAAGAGATGCAGAGAGAGGGAGAGAGAGAGAATCCGAGCAGGATCCATGCTCTCACTGCAGAACCTGATGGGGGTTTCAAACCCACCAACAGCGACAACATGACGTGAGCTAAATTCAAGAGTCGGACGCTTCACCTACTGAGCCACCCAGGCGCCCATCTTTTCTTTCCTTTGCTTTACCTTTCTTCTCTTTTCCCTTTTTTCTGTTTCTACTTGCTTCTTTCCTCCTCTCCCTTTGGAAACAGCCTAGTAGTCCCGAGTTGACGTGGGTCAAAGCTAATTATATATCTACATTTATCTCTATATCTTAATATATACCTATATATCTATACATAGATATATCTATAGATATAACAAGGACGGGAGAAGCAGCAGACAGAATCGGTGAAACAGAACATACAATTGTGGACAAAGATGAAGCAGAGAAAAGAAAGGAAGGAAATGACTAGATCACGAGGCATGTATAGAGACCTATGTGATTCGGTGAGATGAAATATTAGCCACATCCTAGGAGTCCCAGAAGAAGAAGAGTGAGAGAAAGGGGCAGAAGGTTTTTTTGAACAACTTATAGCTGAGAGCTTCCCTCATCTGGGGAAGGAAACGGGCATCCAAGTCCTGGCGGCACAGAGATTCCCTTCCAAATCAGCAAACCCAAGTCAACACCACGACATGCCATACCGAAACTGGAAAACTATAAAGATAAGGAGAGGATTCTGAAAGCAGCTAGGGACAAACGGGTCTTACTTGACAAGGGAAGACACATAAGGGTAGCAGCAGACCTATCCAAAGAAACTTGGCAGGGCAGAAGGGAGGGGTAGGAAATGGTCAATGTGCTGAATGGGAACATCTGCGGCAAAGAATCCCTTCCCAGGCAAGGCTGACATTTAGAATAGAAAGAGAGAGAAAGGCTTTCCCTGACAAACAAAACCTAATGGAGTTCATGACCACTAAACCAGCCCTACAGGAGGTCCTAAGGGGCGACTCTGTGAGTGGAAAGCAGCAGACACTGCAAAGGACCAGAGGCCTCACCAAAAGCATGAAACCTTCAGATAACACAAGGACACTAAATTCATATGTTTAACTAATCACTCTGAATATGAATGGACTCAATGCGCCAATCAAATGACACAGGGAATCAGAATGGGTAAAACACAAAACAAAACCAAACAACAAGATCCATCTATATGTTGTCAGCAAGACACTGATTTTAGACCCCAGGACACCTCCAGGTTCAAAGTGAAGGTATGGGGAACCACCTATCATGCTACTAGAAGTCAAAAGAAACCTGGAGTCGCCACACTTCCACCAGACAGACTAGATTTTAAACCAGAGGCTGTAGTAACAGATTCAGAAGGGCATTGGGTCATAATTAAGGGGTCTATCCATCAAGAGGAGCTAACAATTGCAAATGTTTATGCCCCCAAAGTGAAACGCCCACACATATGAATCGATTACTCACAAACATGATTAAATGTATACATACAAATACCATGATTGTAGACGACTTTAAGACTCCACTCATGGCAAAAGGCGGATCGTCAAGGCAGAAAATCAGTAAGGAAACACAGATCCAATGTGTCATTGGACCAGATGTATTCAGATATACATAGATATATATTGGCCTTAATATATACATTTATATACATGAGTATCAACACCGATATCTTGAGATCCTTTTCATCCAACAGCAGTAGAAGCACATTCTTCTTAAGTGCACATAGAACATTCTCTAATATAGATCACATCCTGGGTCACAAACAGCCCTCCACAAATATAAAAGGATTGAGATCATACCATGCATATTTTCAGATCACAGCGCTCAGACACTTGGAATCAACCACAAGAACAAAAACCCGAAAGCCTCCAAATGCATGGACGTTACAGAACTTCATACTCAAGAAAGAATCGGTCCACCAGGCGATTAAGGAAGAAATTGAAAACCACATGGAAGCAAATGAAAATGAAAAAACGCAATCCAAACCCTTTAGGATGCAGCAAAGGTAGTCATTATAGGAAAATATATTGCAATTCAGGCCTATCTCCAGAAGCAACGATGGTCCCAAATACAGAAACTAACTTCACTCCTAAACGAACTAGAAACACAGCACAAAGACAGCCTAACGTCAGCAGAAGTAGGGAAACAAAAAAGAGTAGAGCAGAAAGAAATCCTATAGAATCCAAAAACAAGGTTGCAAACATCAATCAATCTAAGAGATGTGTTTTTTTAAATAAACAAAATTGATAACCCCCTAGCCACACTTCTCAAAAAGAAGAAAGACAGGCCCAAACAGATAAAATCACAAATGAAAGACGAGAGATCACAACCAACACCACAGAAATACAACAAGGATCCAAGGATACTATGAAAAAGTATATGCCAACAACCTGGACAAACTGGAAGACATGGACAAATTCCTAGACACCCACACACTACCAAAAGCCAAACGGGAAGAAATAGAAAACGTGATCAGACCCATAACCCGTGAAGACATTCAATTAGTTATTAAAAATCTCCCAACAAATAAGAGTCCTGGGCAGGATGGCATCCCAGGGGAATTCTACCAGACCTTTAAAGCAGAGTTAATTGTTCTTCTTCTCAAGCTGTTCCAAAAAAATAGAAACAGAAGGAAAGCTTCTGGACTCCTTCTATGAAACCAGCATTACGTTGATTTCCAAAACAGAGACCCCACTAAAAAGCAGAATGACAGGCCAATGTCCCTGATGAAAATGGATGCAAACCTTCTCAACAAGATACTAGCAAATGTAATGCAACAGTATATTAAGAGAATGATTTGCCAGGATCAAGTGCAATTCTTTCCTGGGCAGCAGGGCTGGTTCAATATTCACAAATCAATCAACATGGCACGTCCCATGTAGAGAAGAAAGGATAAGAACCATATGATCCTGTCAATAGATGCAGAAAAAGCATTTGACAAAATACAGCACCCTTTCTTAATACAACCCTCAAGAAAATCGGATAGAAGGAATAGACCTTCAAACCCTAAAAGCCACATATGAATGGCCCACAGCTAATAGCCTCCTCCATGGAGAAACACTGAGAGCTTTTCCCCTGAGATCAGGAACATGAAGGGATTTCTACTCTCACCACTGTTGCTTAACATAATGTTGGAAGTCCTAGACTCAGACATCACACAACAAAATGAAATAAAAGGCATCCAAGTTGGCAAAGAAGAGGACAAATTTTCATAGTTTGCAGATGACATGATACTCTATGTTGACATCCTGAAAGCCTCCACCAAAAAACTGCTAGAATGGATACATGCATTCAGCAAAGCTGCAGGATAAAAATCAATGCACCCAAATCGGTTGCATGTCTATACACCAATCATGAAGCATTAGAAAGAGATATCAAAGAATCGATTCCATTTACCACTGCACCAAAACATTAAACACCTAGCATTAAACATAACCAAAGAGGTAAAAGATCTGTATGCTGAAAACTATAGACAACTTATGAAAGAAACTGAAGAACACACAAAGAACCCGGAAAATATCCCATGCTCATAGACTGCAAGAACAAACATTGTTAAAATGTCAATACGACCCAAAGCAATCTGCACATTCAATGCAATCCCAAACAAAATAACAGCAGCATTCTTCACAGAACTAGAACAAACAATCCTAAACTTTGGAGAGAACCACAAAAGACCCAGACCAGAACAACCAAAGTAAGGTTGAAAAAGAAAACCAGAGTGGGGGAGTCATCACAATCCCGGACTTTAGACTGTACTACAAAGCTGGACCCCTCAAATGCATGGTATTAGCTCCAAACAAGCACAGAGGCCAATGGAATAGAATAGAGAACCCAGAAATGGGCCCACAGATGTGTGGCCAACTAAGCTCCAACAAAGCAGGAAAGAGTAGCCAATACAAAAAAGACAGTCTCTTTAGCTAATGGTGCTGGGAGAACTGGACAGCAACATGCACAAGAGTGAACCTGGACCACTTTCTTACACCTTACACAAACATAAACTCCAATTCATGAAAAAGGTAACCGTGAGACAGGAAACCATCAAAATCCTAGAGGAGAAAACAGGCAACCACCTCTCTGACCTCGGCTGCAGCAATTACTTACTTGACATGTCTCCAAAGGCAAGGGAAAATAAAAGCAAAAGTGAGTTTTGGGACCTCATCAAGATACAAAGCTGGGGGGTGCCTGGGTGGCTCAGTTGGTTAAGCGTCCGACTTCGGCTCAGGTCACGATCTCGCGGTCCGTGAGTTCGAGCCCCACGTTGGGCTCTGGGCTGATGGCTCAGAGCCTGGAGCCTGCTTCCAATTCTGTGTCTCCCTCTCTCTCTGCCTCTCCCCCGTTCATGCTCTGTCTCTCTCTGTCTCAAAAATAATAAAATAAACATTAAAAAAATTAAAAAAAAAGATACAAAGCTGGACACACTAAAGGCAACAATCAACAACTTTAAAGGCAACCAACGGAATGGGAGAAGATATGTATTTGCAAATGGCATATCACATAAAGGGTTAGGATAAAAAAGTCTATAAAGAACTTGCCAAACTCAACACCCCAAAACCAAGTAAGCGAAGAAAGGGGCAGAGGACGTGAATAGACAACTTTTCCAAAGAAGACATCCAGATGGCCAATGGACACATGCAAAGATGCTCAACATCATGCATCATCCAGGAAATACAAATCAAACCCCACTGGGATAACACCTCAATCAGTCAGAGTGTGGTGGTGAAATTCACACTTCTGGAAATAACAGATGTTGGCGAGGATGTGGCGAAATGGGAACCCTCTTGCACTGTTGGTGGCAATGCAAACGGGTGCAGCCACTCTGGAAAGCAGTGTGGAGGTTCCTCAAAAAAATTAAAAATAGAATTACCCTACAACCCAGGAACAGCACTATTAGGCATTTATCCAAAGGATACAGGAGTGCTGATTTGTAAGGGCACATGTACCCCAGAGTTGATAGCAGTTCTATCAACGATCGCCAAATTATGGAAAGAGCCCAAATGTCCATCAACTGATGAATGGCTAAAGAAGAGGTGGTGGTCTATCTACAATGGAATAATACGACTTGGCCATGAAAAAGAATGGAATCTTGCCATTTGCAACACTGTGGAAGCAACTGGAAGGTATGATGCCAAGTGAAATAAGTCAGTCAAGAGAAAGATATCGTATGTTTTCACTCATAAGTGGAATTTGAAAACTTCACACAAGATCATAGGGGAAGGGAAAGAATAAATAGTTACAAATACCTAGAGGGAGGCAAACCATATGACGCTCTTAAAAGACAGAGAACAAGCTGAGGGTTGATGGGGGTGGGGAGATAAGGGGGTGGAAAAAAGGGATGGTGGGCATTGAGGAGGGCACATGTTGGAATAAGCCCTGGGGTTATCCGGAAGTGATGAATTCCAGGAATCTACTCCCTAAGCCAAGACTACACTGTACACACTATATATTCCCTTATTGGACACTAAATTGTCAAATAATAAAAATAAAGAATAAATAAAGAATAATAATGAAAACAGGGGAGGGGTGCCTGGGTGGCTCAGTCAGTTAAGTCTCCGACTTTGGCTCACGTCATGAGCTCTTGGTTCATGACTTCAAGCCCCGCATCAGGCTCTCTGCTGTCAGCACAGAGCCTGCTTTGGTCCCTCTGTACGCCTCTCCCTACCCCTCCCCTTCTCCCTCACTTTCTCTCTCTCAAAAATAAACAAACACTAAAAATATTCTTAAGGAGTAAAAATAATACAATCACAAAAGCAGGGGAAAAAAAACATGAGATTCAAGATTTCAACTCTATATTTCAACAGTAGTTTTAAGGATGTAAAATATGCTTTTACTAATATACACAAATAGTCATTTCTGTAGTGAATAGCATTAAGAGTCATAAAAAGTTTTAACTGTGAAACACTAATTCAGGATTTTATAAGAATACTGCTTTTTAGTAATTAATCTTGGGACGCCTGGGTGGCTCAGTCAGTTGCACATCCAACTCTTAGTTTCAGCTCGAGTCATGATCCCAAGGCCGTGGGATCAAGCCCTGCATCAGGTCCACACGAAACATGGAGTCGGCTTGCGATTCATATTCTCCCTCACTCTCTCTCAAAAATCAACATTAAAAAAAATAGTAAAACGAATGAAAAAGTTAATCTTAAGGGACAAGATTTAAAGTATAGAAGAGAAATACAGGATTACAGAATTTTGAGCCATTTTCCAGCACTACCACGAGGTCTAAGAAAAATATAAAACCCGATTTTAAACTTCATATAGTTTTATTATTCCACTGGGAACAGCATATGAAGAGCTCTAATTTCCTATCTACACCATATAGGAAGGTGGTTAAAGACCCAAGAAGGAATCTAGCATTAAGCAACTAATATATTTATGATCATCCAATTTGAAGATTTTAAAGTCTTCAAATACATGTTTGATTATCAAGGAAGACTGAACATTCCCAGGAGGAAAGAAGAAAGGGACCAAAAAAAGAAAAAAAAAAACAAACTCAGCAGTCTTTCTCAGTTTTAGACATGAAAGAATAATTTACATGCTAAGTTGAACAACTATGAATACTAAAGTTTCCCCTGAATAATATAAAATGTATCTTGGGGTGCTTGGGGGACTCAGTCGGCTAAGCATCCGACTTCAGCTCAGGTCACGATCTCATGGTTCCTGAGCTCGATCCCCGCATGTCAGGCTCTGTGCTGACAGCTCAGAGCCTGAAGCCTGCGTCAGATTCTGTGTCTCCCTCTCTCTCGGCCCTTCCCCCACTCATGCTCCATCTCTCTCAAAAATAAATCAATATTGTTTTAAAAATGTATCTATTGTCGGAAATATTCAAAAAAGTAAAAATCACCTCCTACAACGAATTTTGCATACCCTCTTGGCAACCTTTCATTCCTTATGATTCTGTCATGACAAAGAGTTCATATTAGACAAAAATTTATACATGTTGAGTTCATTCATTTGAAATGTGTGTATGTGTCTATTCTATGCAGATACTATTAAAACAAGAGTGGCACCTGGGTGGCTCAGCTGGTTAAGCGTCCAACTTGATTTGGGCTCAGGTTATTCAAGTTCTGTGTCGGGTTTGACACTGGCAGCACAGAGCCTGCTTAGGATTCTCTCTCTCTCTCTCTCTCTCTCTCTCTCTCTGCCTCTGTCTTACTCTTTCTCTCTCTCAAAATAAAGACTTGAAAACTCAAAATTAAAAAAAGATAATTCAGAATGCAGAAAACATATTTTATATATTTTTTTCTTTCAGAGTGTGGCAGCTTAAGTGGCACCTGGGTAGCTCAGGCAGTTAAGCATCTTGATTTGGGCTCAGGTCGTCATCTTGCAAACTGGTTTGTGAGTCTGAGCTATGCATCGAGCTCTGTGCTGACAATGAAGAACCTGTTTGGGATTCTCTCTGTCTCTCCCCTCTCTCCCTGTCCCTACCCTGCTTGCTCTCTTTCTCAAAATAAATAAAGAAGCTAAAAAACAAAAAACAAATTCAGTGTTGCAGCTTCAAATTTAGTTTTTCATTTCATGGATAAAGAACCTTATTTACATCACCAGAAATTTTATTTAATGAAAAGAATAAATGTTTATTTCCTCTCTTTCTACTCAAAAAGACCTAAAATATACCAAGATTATACCACACAATAGGTTACCTTAGAAACCCCAAGAAAGACAATAGCCAAAAAGTGAAAATTCGCAATCAACCTGGTATGGACTAAAACAGATTTCACTTTGCATTCCTTAGAAACACAGGTTTTGCTAAACTAAATCTAGGATATCACCTTTATTAAACTGAAATGTAAGGGCAAAAATTTCTTTCGGTTCTTCAAAGAAATCAGCTGTAAGTCATTCAGAAGAGTCTAAGTATTTTTTGGTTGTTACCTGGCTTTTTTTTTCTTAATTTGCACTGAAAATATTCCCTCCCACATTTTATAATTTAAAGAGCATCTTCTCTGCCTTAATCCCACTATTGCTGCTGTGATTTTATGATACTTTCTCTCAACTCTTCATACTTTAAGTTCAACTCGCCCTTCTAAAATGAATTCTTCCCCTTCACCCCCCTCCTCATCTTCATATGCATCGAGCTATTCTTTCCAGCTGCCTTCTCCTTCTTTGCTTCCATAAAGGCATACCCGAGATTTGTCTACTCCCACCAAACTTTCTAAATTTCAATCCTGTACCTTCCTCTCTGTTGTCATTACACTGATTTCTATTATGATCTTGAGGACTTCCATTTCTTCCTAAGATCCTTTTCATCATTATAAGGAGCAAGAGGATGGTACGGGTGGGGGCAGTATAAAACGAAACAACTTACATTTGCAAGACCAAGGACAGCTAACGTCTTGAGAGAAGGTTTCAGAAGAGATTTAGATGATGGTAAAACAGGAACAGGATCGCCATAAACTCTGACTGGTGGTTTGGAAAGAGTTTCAGCCATATCTTTATTTTCAGAATCAGGATTGCTGTCCTCAGATAAGGTTCCACCTTCTGGTTTCACAGTGCCACGTTTTGGTTTCACTTAGTAGAAAACAAAGTAAAGAGGACATGAAAATATCTGTAACTTCAAATTAGTGAATAACACAAGAATGGACAAGAATTAGTGAATAATACAAGTCTTCCAATAGCTTACTGTTTTTAATGAATTGCCAAGAAGAATGCAGTAGCTTTGCTATGCGTGATTTCGGGACATTCTAGAAAAGAATTAATAGCTTTAAGGATTACAAGAATCCAATTCGATAAAATCATTGTAATATTCACCATTACCAAATGAGCACCATTACACAAGGAACACAGGCTTTGGAATCATTCAAATGTAGATTCACATCTCAGTTATGCCGTTAACTATTTATTACCAGTCTCCATTTCCTTATGTGGTGAGGATTAAAAGAGATCTCATAAGTAGTCCCAAATGTTACTCGCCGTACCTGTAACTGATTAATATCGGGTAAATACTTTACCAAAGTAACCTCAGATAAACATTGAACCCTAGGTAATTGAAAGCATGTTGAAAAAACTAACACTAAGAAATTTAAATATGTTATCTTGTGAAGTGTTTGCATGATTTATACTGGCATGAACTATCTCTTGTAAGAGAAAATATACAAACTTACTCTTCAGTAGTATCTTATGTTGGTAAGTTGGAATTTCAAACAGTTTAAGTGGCTTATGTTTCTCAAAACACTAAATACAAATAAGACTATTTAAATGTAGCTCCTTCTGGGACTCCTGGGTGGCTCAGTCAGTTAAGTGACCCAGTTTTGATGTCAGCTCAGGTCATGAACTCACGGTTAGTGGGGTTCAAGCCACACATCGGGCTCTGTGCTGACAGCGTGGAACCTGCTTGAAATTCCCTCCTTCCCTCTCTGTCTGCGCCTCCCTACTAGCACTTGCTCATTCTCTCTCTCTCTCCCTCCCTTTCCAAGAGAAATACAAACACTACAAAAACATTTAGCTCAGCTCCTTCCAAGAAAGAGAAAAAAGAATAATAAACCTTGTGGGGCAATGAGTCATGGATGAAAACCACACACAGACAGAATTCCATAACCAATATGTTGACAATGGAGTTGACAGAAAGTGATGTACTAAAAGAACAGACACTAAAGAAATGTTTTCTGCAAGGAAATATTAGGGTAGGGGAAACCATTAAAAAAGAGCATGGTGGTGAGAACACATAGGTGGCTCAGTCAGCTCAGCGTCCAACTTCAGCTCATGAGTCATGATCTCACGGTTTGTGGGTTTGAGCCCCACATTGAGCTCTGTGTTCACAGCTCCGAGCCTGGAGCCTGCTTTGGATTCTGTGTCTCCCTCTGTCTCTGACCCTACCCCGCTTGCACTCTGTCTCTCTCGCGCGCTCCATAATAAATAAACTTAAAAACATCAAAAATATCTTTAAAAGCATGGGGGGAGAAGAGGAAAAAAGGAAAAAAAAAATGAGACATGACCAATCAATGAAGCATGAGCTTAAGACAAGGAAGAAAAGGAGAAATGTGAGCAAAATAAGGTAAGTGGAAACAACATACATTTTTCAACAGGTACATAAGTAGGACTGGGAATATACTATGAACAATAGTCTCTTTTAAACCTTTGAAAGATATATATATATATATATATATATATATATATATATATATATATAACCTATACGTAAAACAGAGGCTTTGATTCACAGTATATCCCTAATAATACTGACTTTAATCACACTACAGTTACCGGGTTATAAGTACTGTAATAAATAATTTAATTTTTTTCACTATAAAATAAATTGTTCAATTCCTGGCATCTACCACTTAGTAAAAGCTATAAATTACTACTAGACTAACAAAAGAACAGAAAAAGAGAGGTTCCTAACACATCAACTTTCACTATGGAGAAAGAATTGGGAATGAGAATTCTAGGAAGAAATGGGAACCTTCAAAGGATGTATGTAATGGGACACAGATGGGGTAAGCAAACAAAGGCTGAGGACTTTTTCTCTGCAATTCTAAGCTCACAATGGGAGGATACTAAAAATATACTGTAACCTTCTTTCTTATGTAACTCCTGATTTCCTCAGTAGAATTCATTTGCGTTTATATGTATTAAACGCTAAAACGGAATGTAAACTGAAGCCTTACTTTTTAAATTCAAATATTTAATTGTGATATATCATGCGTATTTTGTTACTTTTCAAACTCCATTCTACGGAATTCCATTTCCCTACTCATTTATTCACATTGAAAAACCATGACATTGCTTCTTCCAAGCAAGACTTTATTCTAGGAGCTCCAGGAGTCAAACAAGTTTGTTTCCTAACCTCCAGTAGCTTATAATGATGTAGGGGTTTGAAATGAATATTTAAATAAATACCAGATGTCTGAAACTTTAAATTTTAGAATCTGACACAAGGACTAGGAGGAGATAGTTTTCAAAGCTACAGTATGAAAGATTTCTGAAATTAGAAATTTGACAACTTGGCTATGAAGAGCCTCTGCCCATAGAGCTACTCTTTTCAGCAAAATACGTATTCTTCGGGGAGATGCACAAATTTAACTTACTCTTCATGGAGTTATTTCAAAACTACAGGGGAACACTTTTGTAAGGTAAATGTTGAGAAATGATGTAAACATCTAAATTTCAACATTTTCTAATATGATTTTAGTCTAAATGTAGAACAAAGGATAGAGCCAAAGGAAAATCCTGTATCTCACCAAAATAAAACTTGCCCGGGGCGGGGGGCAACCTACAATAGATACTTGGACCCAATCGGGTTTCATTTAGGCATGAGTATTATCAGTCATGTTACTATCACAGTAAGAATCCTTATCCTTAACCAAATGTCACATTTCCTCCATTGTGGGAAAGCTTTTCCTAATATAATTTGACGGTCATTATATATTTTCCAGCCCATTCTTTTATCAGCCTCCACCTGTAGGATTTACCAAAGTACAACAAAACAAAACAAAACATTCAACGCGTCATGTATCTGTAAAGTGGTTTGTTCTTGCCAACTTTCCATGACACACATAAAATGATGATACACAGTCTCCTCTTAATTTTCAGAGTAAATAAGGGAGAAAACTAAATTCAGAGCAGGAAAGTGAGTTTCACAGGAGGGTACTTTACCTTGGTACCAAAATCTAAGTCTTGTCTAGCTGATGTAGACCATGAATCATCAAGACCAGGTTTGTCGGAAAGCCTTTAGAGCAAAAATATACAACAAAAACATGTTCATTTATTTTAAAAGAAAATTTAAAAAATTAAGTGAAAGGTCAGCTATCTGTGTATTAAACCACGTTTCTTGGTATAATTAAAAGTTGGCCTCTGGTTTTTTTCATTAAGTTTTATTATAATTCCAGTAATAATAGCATCCAGTGTTATATTAGTTTATTAATATAGTGATTCACCAACTCCATACTCACCCCATGCTCATCATGACAAGGGCACTCCTTCATCCCCATCACCTCTTTCAGCCCTCCCACCACTCACTTCCTCTCTGGCAACCATCTGTTTGTTCTCGGCAGTTAAGAGCCTATTTCTTGGTTTGTCTCTCCTTCTTTTTCTCCTTTGCTCATTTGTTGTTTCTTAAGTGCTACATGAGTAAAATCATATAGTATTTGTCTTTCCCTGACTTTCCTTAACATACTGCTCTCAGGCTCCATCCAGGTCATTGTAAATGGCAAGATTTCATTGTTTTATGGTTGAGTAATATTCCAGGGTGTGTGTGTTTGTGTGTGTGTGTGTGTGTGTGTGTGTGTATGAAAAACATATAAACACACAGATACATACATATAGAACTTCTCCATTCACTCAATTGTCAATGGACGTTTGCGCTGGCTATTAGAAATAATGCTGCAATAAACACAGGGGTGCGTGTGTCCCATGGAATTCGTGTTTTTTGTATTTTTTTTGGTTAGTATCCAATAGTGCAATAACTGGATCATAGGAGAGTTCTCTTTTTAATTTTTTGAGGAATCTCCATACTGTTTTCCAGAGGGGCCGCACCCATTTGCATTTCCACCAACAGTGCAAGAGGTTTCCTTTGTCTCCACATCCTCGCAAACACTTGCTTCTTGTGTCTTGGAGTTTAACGATTCTGACATGTGTGACATGGTATCTCGTTGTAGTTTTGGGGAGCCTTTTTTCATGTGTCTGTTGACCATCTGTATATTGTCTTTGGAAAAATGTCTGGTTATGTCTTCTGCTCATTTTTAAACTGGGCTTTTTTGGAGGGGAGGATGTTTACTCATATCAATTTTTTATACTTTGTGGATACTAACCCTTTACTGGATTTGCAAAATGTTTGCAAATATGTTCTCCCATCCCAGAGGATGCCTTTTAGTTTTGACGTTTTCCTTCACTGTGCAAAAGCTTTATAGGTTCATGTAGTCCCCATAGTTTCTTCTTGCTTTATTTCCCTTGGCTCAGGAGACATAACTAGTAAAATGTTGCTACAGCCAGAGTCAGAGAAATGACAGCCTGTACTCTCTTCAAGGATTTTTTATGGTTTAAGGTCTCACACTTAGGTCTTTAATTCATTTTGAGATTATTTGTGTGTATGGTACAGAAATTGGCCCAGTTTCATTCTTTGGAATGTGACTTGTCTGGTTTACCCAACACCATTTGGTGAAGAGACTGCCTTTTCCCCACTGGATAGTCTTTCCTGTTTGTGGAAGATGAACTGACCATACAGTGGTGGATTTGTTTCTGGGTTTCGGTTCTATTCTACTGAGCTATGAGGCTATTTTGTATGCCAGTACTCACCATACTGTTTGGATTACTACAGCTTTGGAAGAAAACTTGAAATCTGAGACTGCGATACCTCCAGTTTTCCTCTTTTGCAATACTGCTTTGGCCATTCAAGTTTTTGTGGTTCTATACAACGTTTAGGATTGTTTATCTAGCTCTGTGACAAATGCTGTTGGTATGTTGACAGGGATTGCATGACATCTGTAGATGCTTTTGGGTAGTGTAGACACTTTAAAAATATGTATTCTTCCCATCTGTGAGCATCGGATGTCTTTCTCTTTCCGTCACCTTCAATTTCTTTCATCAGTGTTTTACGGTTTCTAGAATACAGGTCTTTCACAATTTGGACCCTGTTTTAAAAAAACTTTCAGTTCTCTATTTTGACTCCACCTCTGCTAACCTGTGAAATCTCCAGGAAAGACCCAGTCTGAGTTTCCATAACCAAATGTGACAGGCAGGGAATGCTCTGACACGGTTGAAAATTAAATGTATAAACGTTACTACAATGACTTCTCACCTCACATCTGTCAGAATGGCTCAGTTTCAACACACAGGAAACAACAAGGGTGCTCAGGATGTGGAGAAAAAACAACCCTTGTGCACCGGTCATGGGATGTAAATTGGTATCACCACAGTGAAAGCCAGTATGGAGGGGCCTCAACAAATTAAAAACACAAATACCATAGGATCCAGTGATTCCACTACTGGGTATTTATTTACCCAAGGGAAATGGAAATACTAATTCAAAAAAGATATATGCACCCCTATCTTTATTATAGCATTATTTACAATAGACAAGATATGGAAGCAACCCAAGTGTCCACCAATACATGAACAGACCAAGCACACACACACACACACACACACACACACACACACGCACACACTCACACAATGAAATATTACGCAGCTATAAAACAGAATGAGATCTGCAACATCATGGATATACCTAGATGGTATGAGGCTAAGTGAAATAAGTCAGACAGAGAAAGACAAATCCTATATGATTTCACTTCTGTGTAGAATGTAAAAAGGGGAATAAATGAACAAACAGAGCAAAAGCAGAAACAGCCCCATAAAAACAGAGAATTGACTCTTTCCAGAAGGGAGGGGAGGTGGGGGGATGGACAAAATGGGGGAAGGGGAGAGGGAAGTTCAGTGTTCCAGTTATAGAATGAATAAATCACAAGGCTCAAAGGTACAGCATAGGGAATCTAGTCAGTGGTATCGTAATAGCATCATACTTTACCAGATGGGTGTTACACTTATGGTGAACATGGTGGACCATCCAGAGTTGTTGCATCACATATTACATTGTGTGTGAGGTAGACCTCCGTTTAACTAAATATATCAAAGTTTGGGTTTCGAGGTTATGAGTGGTCGTACTAACTAGAGATTAAAAGATTAAAAGTTCCCAAGGCCAACTTTGTTACCACTCTGGTCTTGCCTTATTTAGGTCCATAATATCTAGCAAGACCTTCCAAGCCTTCAGGGGCATTCAGCTACCCAAGGAGAGAGACTGCGATCAAATGGTCCCGGTAGTTGTGCCTCTATTTCTCTATACGCTGCCTGAATATTTTCTTCCCTATGAGCTCCCACTCCTACATCACTCTTCGGCACAGTTCTGTGGCATTCCCCAACCTTTCAATCTGTAGCCTATGAAGCCATACACTCCTACAACAAGGATGGGCTCCAATGACCGAGGGTAGGGACCATGTCCTGCTCCTGGAGAACAAGCGAATTGGGAGTCTCACTCATCCACACAGTCACCTCAACATAGGCATGTTATCACCGATCCAGATGAAGCTCCCTTACTGATTTCACAAGTCAGTCCTACCCCTGCACAGCCCTACAAGTACATGGGAAGGGCATCACAGATTTAGGAAAAGAGGTGGAGTGAGGAGACAGCTTGCCTTGGGCCATACATCTCTGATGTTCAGAATCTCCACCCCCCACCCCCAATTCCTTGAGAGGATCTAAGCTATCCTCCCTCAGTTGGGGTGGAAGTAAGGGATATAATATTTCTATTTGCTGTAAAAATACTCTTCCCTGCAGCTCAAATGATTTTTAATCTCTCTCATCAGAAAATCTGAGGTATGCTCGCACCTTCAATGAAACCAACACACACAAAAGCAGAAACCTGGTCACGACCCTCTTGAACTCTCTATTTGAATATGCCTTTCTATTAAATTTTTTTTTAATGTTTATTTATTTTTGAGACAGAGAGAGACAGAGCATGAATGGGGGAGGGGCAGAGAGAGAGGGAGACACAGAATCGGAAGCAGGCTCCAGGCTCTGAGCCGTCAGCCCAGAGCCTGACGCGGGGCTCGAACTCATGAACCGTGAGATCGTGACCTGAGCTGAAGTCGGACGCTCAACCGACTGAGCCACCCAGGTGCCCCTGAATATGCCTTTCTAAACAACTCCCCTATTCCTGGGTCCTTCATTCCTGTCATTCTCCTTTATCTCACTTGGCATAATCCCCCATATTCTGACATCTTTCCTAACACTCTTGTTTCTATCCAACTCAGTGTTGTTCTTCTTGAAACCTGGTCTCCTCTGCTAATTCGATTCTTACCCTCCTTCATTGTATTCATTAGACCCACTCCCCAGATTTCTATTATTAAAATATTTGTCTGCAAGATGAAGACAAAAAACAAAGAAAGAAATGAAAGAAAGAAAGAAGGAAAAGAACCCAAATTTAAGTCTCATTTCTGTGACTTATCATATCCAACTAGGTCACTTCAATCTCTTTTGAGTTTCAAACTGTCCATGTAAGCAACCATTGGGAAAGGAGGTTAAACAGAGGTTGAATTACTAGAGGGTATTTTGATGAATTAATATCTGAGGTTCCCTAATTCTTGAGACTCTAAGTAGTTTTGATTTGGCCTCTGGAAAAATGGAGAGTCCTTAGCTGGCAGAAGAGGAAATATTAATGGAAAAATAAAGAAATACCAAGAAACCCAGAGAAGAAAGTAAAAAGGCAAAAACACAGTACAGAAACGTCATAGGGAAAAAATCTCCAAAAAAGAAATAGCTTCCTAGAACTAGTCAAGGGTACTAGTCCAAAGGGAAACCAGACTGGGAACCTAGGCAACAGAGAATCCTTGAAATATCCTAGCAATATCCTTGAGATAGAGACTGAATTTAATTAACGTAACATGGTCTACAACTAAATACCCTTCCCTTACAGAAAACTCATTTGTGTCAAGAAGAAGGGATATCACCACATCTAAGGAGCTGCCTGACGACATCTTGTTTATTATGTAAAAGCTGTGACACCATGGCCATAGCTGACATCCATCCTAAAATCTCGGATGGTAAAAACAAGGGACTAGTTTCCACTGCACTAATGACTTTTGTTAGCACTAGTGGTCAAATACATAAGGGCAAATGCTTGCACTAATCTGGTTTCTTAAGAAAACCCTAAATTAGAGTTCCGACATGATTAGCTTTGACATTCTGAGTTGATCTGCCCTAGGATCTGTATCTTCATCTCAGTGCTGCTGAGGAACCAGAGAATGGATGTGGAAGCTAAACAGGCTGATGGGCAAAGCCCCTTAGCTACCCATTAACTATGGAATCATGGTCGACTCATCAACCTCCCTGAACCACAGTTGCCAAACTAATAAAAAGTAGGCTACAGCAACACAGCTATTTTGCAAAGCTATGCAATGCTATATAACTTAACAGATGTTATGCATAGGAAATATTGTCTTGTACAGGGTAGACACTCAACAACTGCTTTTGTTCTCTGCGTTCCCTTAGGAAACACATAATTTTCAGTTCATTCATTTCACTTCCTTTCCTTTCATTTTCCATTTCATTTCATTTCATTCCTTTATACTTTGAGAGTGAGTGCACACAGAAATCGGGAAAGATATCCCAAGGAGGCTGTCAGCGAAAAACCTGACATGGGGCTTGATCTCACAAACCTGAGTTGAAATCAAGAGTCACACCCTTAACCGACTGAGCCACACGGGTGCCCCAACGAATGTCATTTTTACAAATCCATAAAAATCCTACCTGGTTATAGAGTCTTCCTCAGCATTCTTATCTGCTCCTAAAGAAGAAAGCAAAATACATGTTAAATCAGCAATCGAAAAATAGAGGAAATTACAAGTGCACAGCTTATGATTTGTTAAAAAGTATTGCTTTGGGACCACACCTGGAAACCACACTACACTGAATGGTAATTATACCATTCGTAGGCTTAAAGCACTAAGAAATCTTACTTTCTCCTCTATGTTGACCAAAAGCAAGAATGGGTTTTATCAAAATTTGACACCTACAGGTGAACTTATGTTTACAATGGCCATCACTGACCGACTCTATGACACTAGAGGAAAATGGTGTCGTTAGGAGAATGATTATCACAAGCTGACAATGTCAAACTGAAACTAGCATGATTTTTCTGGACTTCCACTGCTATAGAAGTTAAAAGAGAGGTTTTTTTTTTTTTTGTTTTTTTTTTTTTTTTTTTCTGTAACACAGCAGAACTTCCCCAGCCGTTTAGTAGAGACTGTTCAGTTTTAGGATGAAACAACACCTCACAAATGTGCTCCATAGCTATTGTACTTTGAATCATGGCCAAACCATAGCAAACAGACTCTCCCTGGCCTTATTTCCAATGACAAGGTAAGTAGGAAGGATGTGGCATTCCAATTTGATAAAGTTCTAACTTCTCGAGACTGTCTCCTTCCATTGCTAGAGATCTAGACCCAATGAACATCACAGAGGATGATCCCAATGTTAGTGCTATGCAGTGGCTCATGATGTCATTTTTCTCAACCCTCCCCATTAGGTGACACACATCTAGAAAAATCATGCTTTTATTCATGGAAGGCATATGTCATCAGATCCTCTACTGATGAACAACAAAACAAAACAAAATGCAAAGAATATCTTGAATGCCTACATTCAATTAGTGGGGAATTTTAATGTTCTAAACATTCAACGATATCCACTGTATGATTGTTACTATATGACACTCTTTAAAGAGCAAGACTATGGGGTAAGGGTTGGGGTGAATGTAGGGAAAAAGGGGCACACCTCCGAGGACTATTTTTTAAATTTTTTTAACGTTTATTTATTTTAGAGACAGAATATGAATGGGGGGAGGGTCAGAGAGAGAGGGAGACACATAATCGGAAGCAGGCTCCAGGCTCCGATCTGTCATTCCAGAGCCTGTCACGGGGCTCGAACTCGGGAACCACGAGATCATGACTTGAGCCAAAGTCGGACACTTAACCAACTGAGCCACCCAGGCGCCCAAGCACAGAGGACTTTTAAGGCAGTGAAACTCTTTCACACGATACCACAAAGGTGGATTCACATCATTACACATTTGTTAAAACTCATAGAATGTATAACACCAAGGCTGAACACTAATGCAAATTAGAGACTTGGCCTCCAAATGAAGAGTTCATGTCCATATAAAATGCACTCTTGTCAGGGTGCCTCAGTGGCCCAATTGTTTCAGCGTCCATGTCTGGATCTGAGATCAGGTCATGATCTCACAGTTCATGGGATCAAGGCCTGCATCAGGCTCTGTGCTGACAGCACAGGATTCTTTCTCCCTTCTCCCTCTGCCCCTTGGCTGCTCACACGCATGCATGCTCTCTCACTCAAAACTAAACAAAGGAACTGAAAAATAATTACTACTAAAAATGGACCACTGTCGTGCAAGATGTTAACAACAGGGGAGGCTAGGCGTGTATGGGTGCATGGTATGGTATATGGAGACTCTCTGTACTTTCTATTATATTTTTCTGTTTACTTAAAACTGCTGAAAAAATAAGGCTCATTAAATGTAAAAAACAATCAAACAAAGTACAACAACCAAACACGGTATCCATTGAAGCTTCTCTTAGCATATATTAACCATGATACAGTCACCTTGAACATTAAGATAGAGATCAAAGTAACACAATAGGGGTACTGTCTCCCATATGGAAGTATATGAAAATACATAAAGCAAAATACAAAAATACAAGTTATTTGTATACTTAGGCAACAAAACAATTGATGAATATGACCAAATATAACTATAAACAGGGATTCAGCACTATATGAGTCAAACCTGGGTTTTCCATATAATTGAGATTTTATTCTAATTTTAAATCAAAAATCATTATGCTGATCGTATCTAAGAATCATAATGAAAGCTTAATCACATAAAAAAAGATGATAATGACCTAATATTGCCCTAGTCTTTTTTGTACAAATACCTACTTCATATGGATGATGAAACTGAAACCAGTACCATGTTAACCATCATTTCACTTGCTATTAAAATAAAAATTTAAGACACCACCAAAAATGAATTGAGGGCTGTAATCTCTATGCAGAAAAGGTTTCAACCAGCAGGCCGAAGATGGCTACCCTCAGAATATCCTACTTGAATGACTGGCCCTTGGTTGTTCCCTGGGATCTTGGATTTAAGGAAGGTTTCCACCATTCCCTAGCTCGGTAATAGAAGCTCACTGTGCCTAAGTGTTGGTAAAATCAGTGTGCTTAAGGCCATACACTTGATTTCTTTTTGGAAACCTGGAATTTTGGGACATGCTAAGGAGAAGATGCCTATGTGATTAGCATTTGATGAAAACCTCGGGCACTGAGTATCCATAAGCCTCGTACTGGCAGACAACATTTCACTTGTGCTGTTCTAATTTGATGCTGGAGGAATTAAGCACATCCTGATAACTCCATAAAGATAGGATTCCTGGAAGCCTGTGCTTGGTCTACTCTGGACTTCACCCATGCACCTTTTGTCTGTGCTGATTGGCCTTTCTAGCCTGTCGCCATAACAAACCATAGGCAACAACTATATGCTGAGTTCTGTGAGCTCTTCCAGTGAATAATAAAATCTGGGTGTCGTTGGGGTGCCTCTATCACAACTGCATTATATGAAATTTTATTATTTGGGTTGATGTCATACACGTGGTTACAGTCAGAAGGTTATGTCACAGAATACCTTTCCTGGAATCTCTTTTTCTTGGTATTTGCCCGGAAAATTCCTACATTCCTATATATCCATTTGAAGAAAGGTTTAAAAGGAATAGATGAAATCATGATGTCACAAAGTGTGAAACAATCAACAATCCTATTTTACTCAGAAAAAAAAAAAGAGAGAGAATCCTGGTGGTTGCCACTATGTTCTACCATACACAAGTTCCTCTCAAATATGAAAAATCAGTTAATTTTTCCAACTAACTAGGACTTAGTTCATTTTTCTGGCAGATAGGAATGAAAAGAAGTAACAGGGATTGTTCTAGAAAAAACAGAACTATCAGACCCAGTATAAAAACATACTACTGATTATAGTTTTTTGTTTCTTTCCTTTCCTTAATTTCTTAGAAAATTAAAAATATACTTCACCTATTAAAGGCAGTCATTGCCAAAATAATCAAAAAGTCATAATTACTGTGTCCTCATTCCTGCTGCTCTCCTCTGTTCATCTGATAAAGTCCTACACACTTTTCATGTCCAATTTACATGCTGGCACACAACCTGGAAACTTCTGAATCTTCTGAGAGTTCTCTCTCACCCCTTAACTTTTCATATTCAGGAATCACAGATTCGTATTAACTATACTGTTTCGGTCTCTGCTTTCTTTTCCCTGCCATTGCCCTAGTCAAACATGAATTCTTAACTGATAATTTTCGCAGGGAAAAAAAAACACACAAAATATTATTATTTCTTAAATGAATAAAAAAATAAGCAAAACAAATGATAAAGACACAAGGCCCTGAAAAAAAAATTAATGGAATAAATTGAACCCCTGACGTTTTCAAACTACACAGCTGAAAGTTTCACAATGGACTAATACCAGGCTAAGAAAACAAGAGCTTCCTTTGCCTCCCAGTCTCTTTATGTGGTTTCCTATAACCTATCCTTCATATGAGGGTTCAGCAAGCTACGGCCACTGGTCAAATCCAACCTGCCATCTGGTTCTGTAAATAATGTTTTATTGGGGCATAGCCCCATGTCTTCACTTACATATTGCTATGGCTGCTTTCACAAGGGCAGAGCTGAGAAACCACATCACCTAAATTATTCACTGGCTCTTTAGGAAAAAGGCTTGGTGATCTGTATTTTATGCCATAACCAGAGTGTCCTAACTCAAATCTAATCTTAGTAGTCTTCTGCTTCAAATTCTCCAAAATCCCTGCATCAAATACTGCTGGCTCCCTCCCTAAGAGCCATTCCATATTCTTCATTCTTGCTAGAGAATCACAACTTTATTTGGATATTTATTGTCTCCATACACAGAGAAGGTGGCCTCACCCTGGCTTCAAAAAGAGAAAGGATTATTCCAAGCTAATCACAGTACCTGATTTACCAGGGACCAGTTTAGGAATGAGTATGTGACATAACCTAGTCTTTAAAATGTTAGAGGAAGTCTACTGCAAGTCTCTTCCTAGTGAAAAGAAACACCTAAAGAAAAGCAGTCCTTCCCACCCACTGGATGTTGCCATGTGAGAATATGATACCTGGAGCTGTTGCTAATTAGCCACCCCGGAAAGGAGAAATAAAAATACCAGCAACTCCAAAACTGAACAAGAGATGACTGGGATCCTGATGACATCACTGAACCATCAAAACATTTCTGGTTCTTACTGGTTTAGTCACTGTTAGAAGTCACCTATTATTTGCCGCTAAAAGCATTCTACAGAAGAAATTTCCCAAGGCATATCGGGTAAGATCTACTCCTTTCTATAGCACTAACAAACTTCCATAAGCTTGTCTTACCTAGGTATTCACCTCATTCCAAACCATTCCCATAGCACACGTTTTCTACCAGCAAAACCCAACTGCTCATAAATCCTGCTAAGTTCACTCGTACACCTTCGCCTCTGCACTGCTGTGTACTCCGCCAAACACGTAATCGTGATAGTTTACAAACATTGTCAAACATACAAATGTTGGTCCTTCTGCCTCTCTACCTGGCAAACTGAACTCTTAACTCTGCATGCTTACCATAGATTCTACCCAGTCCTTGAAAACTCGGATTCCTCACCAGGAACTTACGGTAACTGGAACAAATGTCAATACAAAATAACAATGATAATTATAAGCACTACGAGACTCTGGCACCCAGTAAGCACTAAATAGAGTAAATAACACAAACGGCAGTGGTAACAACAAAGTCCTGGGGTGCAGAGACTGGTTTTTGAATGTTTGTATTCTACAACAACAGGATAACACTTAGTAGCTAACAGGCACTTAAGAGTTACTTGTGAAGTGAACAAATGGACATGAATAAAAATGATTCCTTTGAAAATTATTTTTAAAAACCACAGAAACTTTTCTGTTTCAAAAACCGCAGGGACAGCTCTATTCTGTTATGAGCACCTTAATGATCAAAAGGCTGTCTGTTCTACCTTTACCTTTCTTGTAACTTCCAAAACTAACCTACAGAAGTCCTTTGGTAACAGTCTACCAAGTTAAAGCTTTCTTCTTACTTTTCAGATTGTACAGTGCACTGGGTCCCACAACTAGGGAGAAACAGTAGCATTTTGTGTGTGTGTGTGTGATTGTGAAACATCTTTGTGCTGTTATTATAATTTCTGGAGCCCAAGTTGCCCTATTTGAATACTTGTGAAGATAAAATTTTGACTAATGGCAACAGAGTATCTTATTCTAACAAAATTACAGTGTCGTGACAATTCTCCAACAAACAGAAGAAAACATTGTTCTAATGAAGTCAACATATCTCATTCTGGATTTGTTGTTGTTGTTGTTTTTAAATGTTTATTTTTTTTGAGAGATACAGAGCATGCATGTACAGGGGAGGGGCAGAGAGAGAAGAAAAAGGGAAAATGCCACACAGGCTCTGAGCTGTCAGCAAAGAGCCCAACAGAGAAGTCTGACACAGGACTCCAACTCACCAACTGTGAGATGATGATGACCTGAGCTGAAATCAAGAGTTGGACACTTAACTGACACAGCCACCCAAGCGTTCCTCTCATTCTGTCTTGATTTATGAGGAGTGAAGATGATAATGGTGAGACCTTGTTGAGACAATATGTGAAATAACCTATGCCTCTCAACAAGGCAGTGCTTTTCTTCGGTACTCCTGGAAGCTATCTATAAAAAAACAATCTCCTTGGGAGTGCTGCACACTAGCTAAGATTTTCAGTTCTTATTATTTGCCATTTGTTTATGGTACCAGGAAAGTACTGTAGAATTCCCAGTTTTAGGGCTGGTTCATTTTTTAATGAGACAAATCGCTAGGTAACAATATTTTCTAAATATAATCCATTTGTAAACATTTTATAAAAGATCCATTTTTATAACAAGTGCAATTTGTTATAATATGTTTATGGAGGAAACATAAAACATGCTAACTTAAAAATCTTTTTTTCCTCTGGGCACCTGGATGGCTCAGTTGGTGAAGCATCTGACCTTGGCTCAGGTCATGATCTCGCAGCTCACGAGTTCGCGCCCCACATTGGGCTCTCTGCTCTCAGTGGTGGAGCCTGCTTTGGATCCTCTGTCTATCTTCCTCTGTCCCTCTCCTGCTCTCTCTCTCTCTCTCTCTCTCTCTCTCTCAAAATTAAATAAACAGTTAACAAAGCATTTTCATATTTATTACACAAAGATGTCACATGGTATTTTAGGGGTCATGACTAAAATAATGAATTTCTTTTCAGATAATACTGCCTCATATTTTCAATTACCTACAGTTAACTTCTTAAATCATTCTGAACATTAGACTATAAAGAAAGAAATTAAGAAAGAAAAAAATACGTATGCAATTTACACATTGG
Source organism: Panthera tigris (assembly GCF_018350195.1). NCBI lineage: Eukaryota > Metazoa > Chordata > Mammalia > Carnivora > Felidae > Panthera > Panthera tigris. Next base: position 24,458 of record NW_024962188.1, read on the forward strand.
TGTTCTTTTCTTCATTGTTCTTTCTTTACCAAAACACCCTTATTCTGACTTTACTTATGTTAGGACCACCAAGAGCAATTCACTATGTAAAGTCTTACCAGGATTGCTGTTTTGCAAAGAATTTTTAAGCATGATTTCTTCTTTATGTCGACAAATTATTTCGTAACTGCAATGTATAAAAAAGGGTGATAAATAATATTACTATTTTAACGCTGATATGAAAAACATTTACCAAATACATCAAATTCTTAGAGTATTTCAAATAATAACAGAGCAAATATCAAAACTTGAATTACCCAATATACTTCAAATTTGTACGTTCTAGAAGCTTTTCATTAAGTCTGTACTTAAAGAAGAAAAAAACAGGAAGATGAACCAGTCATGAATTGAGGGCATTCTAGTTTAGTAAATTAGAACTAGCTTGCCAGGGGCACCTGGGTAGTTAAGCGTCCAACTTTAGCTCAGGTCATGATCTCACGGTTTATGGCTTTGAGCCCCACGTCGGGCTCTGTGCTGATAACACAGAGCCTGGAGCCTGCTTCGGATTCTGTGTCTCCCTCTCTCTCTGCAACCACACCCCACCCCAGCTCGTACTCCGTCTCCCTCTATCAAAAGTAAATACACATCAAATAGAAATGAGAATAATTAGAATTCGCTTGCCAGAATGGAGTGTTTGGAACTCAGAAGTTCCAAAACTAGCTCTATAACCTATAGCTATTTGTTCTTGGAGAAGCCACTTCTCTTTGGCTCAAAATCTCCCTCTATAAAACAAGGGAAATTACTGCCTTATTTTACAAGGTTGATAAGAGGATTTAATGAGATATTATACCCAAAACATGGCCTCTCAGGCCACCTCTTAGGTGATGCTCATTACTCTGGGAAGGGCAAGATGAGACCTTCCTTGACTTCAGAAAAGATGCTCCACAGGATTTAAAAGCGGTGGTCCAGGGGCACCTGGGTGGCTCAGTCCGTTGGGCATCCAACTCTTGATCTCAGCTTGGGTCTTGATCTCAGGCTTGTGAGTTCAAGCCCCATGTTGGAATCCATGCTGGGCATGGAGCCTACTTAAAAAAAGGCAGGGGTACAGATATGCTAACAAAGGGGAAAGAGAAGTCCGATCTCTTCCTGCAGCATCATTTGAACCTCTCTGACAGCCTAGAATGGTCCCAACTAACATCTTCTGGCAAAAAAAAAAAAAAAAAAAAAGACAAACAAGATCCTCAAAGGGTAACTCATAAGGAAAGTCTAGGCTAAGATATGGGTTCCACATAAGGTCTTTGAGTGTGGAGGGACAGGGGTGTATGGCGAAAGCCAGGAGACCCAGCTGCCCAAACAGGGTGCTGGTGCTTTGGGATAGCTGCTGAGCATATGTGCATGTGCAGTGAACAAAAGAAACTTTGTAGCTTTGAAATCTAAGTGTGGAACACCATGAAGACTGTAAACTCTGGATCAGCAAGGGAATCCTGGGAGTAAAGGTCAATCACAACCAGACTACAGCACCAGTTTCAACAGCAATTACGCAGCAACAGAATCAAAGGAAACTGTAGAATGATCAGGATGTCCTTTTTTTCCCCTCCAAATGACTTGTGAAAGAGGACTCTTTGGTCTTAGGGTGCTCCTTAGGTTCTTGGAAAATTCAAGGGACAGAGTACAGGAGATATCCCTCAAAGGAAAGTAGAGGGTCTTCTACAAAACTGAACATTTCAAGACCCAAGTTACTAGTTAGAAAACACAGATGTAACATTATTTGTGTCCCATGCAGAGGGGTTATACTTGAGATGAAATGGATAAGGTTAGGCTCCTGGAGGATAAAGGTCTCAAAAGTCCTGAGATAAAGAATCCTGCACACATTCCTACTTCCAACTAGTCTAGTCCTTTGCTTGATTTCTGGCTAATGTTGTGGACTAACCGACTGCCATTCCAAAACTGCCTGACCAAACTACGAAATCCCATCTGTTACATACGAAGTTAACAGTTAAATTATTTTAAACCTCAGTTTAGTAATAACTAGCATTTTAGTACAAACACTTACAGATTAAAACCCTTAATATAAGCATATTCATCTGCAGCCCATCCATATACATCTTGAGGAAAGGGGTCAATACCTTGCTGAAGAAGAAGCCTGACTACATTTGTTGAGTCATAATTTACAGCAAGCATGAAGGCTGTTCTAAAATAACAGAGATAACTTCACTCTTAGGAATTTAGAGTTATTTAAACAGCTGATTTGATATACTTTATCAGGTTAATATCTTGCCTATCTGTTCAGAATCGACCATTTACATGTTTCAGTGTTCATCTATGTAAATGATCTCCAAGACTAAAATGAAGGGACAAAAAGGAAGCTTCTTGTCCCACCTGGGTAATGTATTATAGAGTTGCTAATTTAATGTCCTTTGATAAACAAAAAACTATGCTAGGTCACTTATCTGAATAGGTAAAGATTTAAAAAAAATAATTCCCCACGTTTTCCTTAATCTGATACAGTGCACTTCAAAGCCATCTAGAGGTCAAGCAAGTATAAAAACTATCTGCAGGCTTGAAATGATAATATTTTAATGCAAATCCTAACAAAACAGGCATAATTATAGTTAACGATGCTGATAAGCATATGGTAGGCACTAAATTAAATGCTATGTATATAAAATATGATTTACGCACAACCACCCTTGAAGGATATATTATTATCCTCCTTTTTATATCAGGAAACATATTTAGTGATGATACGTAACACTCCCAAGGTCACAACACCTAGCCAGTAGGAAAGCTATGAATCAACCTAGTCTTGTGTGAATCTAAAGCACAGCTCTTCCTTCTTTATCACCCACCTATAACTTATCCTCATTAAAGGAAAAGTCTATATGGTTAAAGTTATTTTTCATCTTTCTACTCCTACCAATTGAAAATAAAATCAAAAATACATATACTGTACATGAAAAAGGATAAAACCTGATGAGACTTGGTAATAGTAATTAATCATCATTTAGAGATCACCTAACGACATCAGTATTACTCAAAAAGGAAAAAAAAGCAATTTAAAGAAAAGTGTCATCCAAAAGACACAACAACTCTATGTTTAATATGCATCTTTTTTTTAACATTTATTTGCTTTTGAGAGACAGAGCTCAAGCAAGGAGAGGGAGAGAGAGCGGTATACACAGAATCCAAAGCAGCTCCAGGCTCCGAGCTGTCAGCACAGAGCCCGGCGTGGGGCTCGAACCCACGAACCATGACATCATGTCCACAGCCAAAGTCATAGACTTAACCAACTGAGACACCCAGGCACCCCAATAAACATCTTTGAAGGAAAATGTATATGAAGTAGAAATTCTTTTTTTTTTTAAGTTTATTTACGATTTATTTTGAGAAAGAGAGTGAGTGCACACCAGAGTGTGGGCAAGAGGCAGAGACACTGAGAGAGAGAGAGAGAGAGAGAGAGAGAGAGACAGAGAGAGACAGAGAGAGAGAGAGAGAGAGAGAGATTGAGAATCCGAAGCAGGCTCTGCACTGTCAGCACAGAGCCTGATGTGGGGTTCAACCCACGAACCATGAGATGATCACCTGAGCCAAAGTTGGATGCTTAACCAACTGAGCCACCCAGGTCCCTCTATGAAGTAGAAATTTAAAAAATACCATAAAAGGGTTAAGAAGGCCAATATTGTGCCATTAAGTAAATTAAGAGCTGAGAGTCCACATTTTATAAAACTAAAATGAAATCCCTTTAATTAATACAAAATCATGTGGCAGAAAAAAAAAACAAAAAAACAAACAAACAAACAAAAAACTGAGCAACTGGGTGACTCAGTTGTTTAAGCATCAGACTCTTGACCTCAGCTCGGGTCTTGATCTCAGAGTCATGAGTTTAGGCCCAGCACTGGACTCCACGCCGAACATGGAACCTACTTAAAAATAAACACTGCAAATGACATGAGTCAACATCATCAAGGAATATGAATTCTGCTATACCCTGTTCTTCATGTTGCCCAGTCAGAATAATTGCTTTCTACCTAACTGGTGATGTGTTGACATTTTTCACTATATAATTATAAATTAATCTTCTTCTTCTGAAGTTAATCTTCCTGACTTGAATAATTATTACCCCTGTAGAACCATACAAAGGTTGAAAAGAAAACTACTGCACCTTTTTAATTTATCCTCTGCATGTATATTTGTTGCCTTTTCTACCAGAACTTCCACTATTTGCTGTTTGTTTTCATTTACGGCAACTAGAAGTGGTGTGATGTTATCCTGTAAAAGAGCAAAAACAATTTAGAATTTACAAAATTACACCTTTCCATATGGAATTTTAAAACATACAAAAGATCCTCTAAACTGAAACATATAATACAAAAAGTAAATAAAAAATGGCCTCTTCCTTCCCACCACTGTGCTTTCACCTGCTGCTGCTTCTCTTTAAAATAGCCCTCCTCCACTGGGGCACCTGGGTGGCTCAGTTGGTTAAGTGACCAACTGCAGCTCAGGTCATGAGCTCAGGGTTTGTGAGTTCAATCCCTGCATTGTGCTCTATGCTGGCAGCGCACAGCCTGGAGCCTGTTCCAGATTCTGTCTCTCTGTCTCTCTCTCAAAAAGAAATACACATTAAAAATTGTTTTTAATAAAATAGCCCTTCTCCACCTTCTTCAACAGATCATATGAAGTCATTCTCCCAAACTCACTTCAAACACTCACTGGTTCCAAGATCGTTGCTTCTATCACAGTACTTATCATGGTATACTGTAGTTATTGTTCCCTATCTAAACCAAGAGCTTCTTGAGAGCAGGGGCTATTTCTTATCTCTGTATCTCCAAACTCCAAAACACAGCAGTATATGCTTTAAGTACTTTTACTGAATTAATAACCTAAATGATGATCTCTGGAGTAGTGTTTCTTAAATTATCTTCCAAAGAATACCTACTTTGCCAGAAGGTAAGTACTATGTCCCAATGGAAAGATTTCATGATCATCTATGTTTGAGAAATATTATAAAACTGCATTATATGTCTGGCATTACAGAAGTACATTTAAATCTTCTCAGTCCCCATTTGACAATCCTTTTTGTGGCAAACATTCACATTTGAGGAATCAGAGTTTCCGGGATATAGTTTGGAGAGATTTCCGATAAAGGTGAAGCTTTTCCCCAAGTTATACAAACTTGCTTGTCTTCTGTCAGTGGTATCAGGATCCACTGACATCCGAGATGTCAACATAAGGCATCGCTGCTCCAAATGGGTCACTAAGGAGATGGGCTCAGAACTCCAAGAGTTAAGCTTCAAATGAACTTTGATTACTTAATATTAAATAGCCCATGGGCTTTCTCCTATTATAAAATGCTAAATTTTTATCTTAACTGTTAGGAAGCTCCATATGAAATTTTATTGTCAATTATAATAATCCTGGGACCCTAATACGTATCTACTTCTAAAAAAATTGTTTGTATTCTAGTTGTATTCCAGTTTCCACTGGAATAGCTACTTACTTTATATTTTAGGCAAACTATAAATTGGAAATAAAAATGTAATGGCTTATCAATAAAAATTCAAACACTGATTTATACAGATCATTTTTAGCATAATGAAAGTGACTACATTATTTGCATTTTTAGGGAACAATGCTGAGAAGAAAGAGACTATTGCTGCAATAGGCATAACCTATTCAACTGTAACCATGATTAATCTAATACGGTTTGCAAATATTCCAATAGGAATACGATTATTCAAATGTTGTTTCTTTTAATGTTATTTAGTTTTGACAGAGAGAGACAGAGCCTGAGTGGGCAAGGGGCAGAGAGAGAGGGAGACACAGAATCCGAAGCAGGCTACAGTCTCTGAGCTGTCAGCACAGAGCCCCACCCAGGGCTCAAACTCACAGACAGCGAGATCATGACCTGAGCCGAAGTCAGACGCTCAACCGACTGAGCCACCCAGGCACCCCAGGAATACGATTATTTATAGTACACAGAAGGAAAAAGTGTCTTGTTTTCAAACTAACTTATGGGGCACCTGGGTGGCTCAGTCAGTTAAAAGGCTGACTTTGGTTCAGGTCATGATGTCATGGTTTGTAAGTTCAAGCCCTGCATTGGGCTCTATGCTGACAGCTCAGCCTGGAGCCTGCTTGGGATTCTGTGTCTCCCTTTCTCTCTGCCCCTCCCCCACTCATGCATGTGCTCTCTCCTTCAAAAATCAATAAACGTTAAAAAAATGAATACAATACAAAAACAACTTAGAAAGTTTAACTTGGAAAATTCAATCCTATTCCGAAGACATTAACATAAAATACAAAATATATATTATGAATTAATATGGATTGCCTTGAAAACCTTGAAATATTTATCAAAATAGACCATAAAACAGAGGCACCTGGGTAGCTCAGTCAGTTAAGCATCTGACTCTTGACTTTGGCTCAAGTCATGGTCTCATGATTCATGAGTTCAAACCCAGTGCCTCCTAGGGATTCTCTCTCTCTGTCAAAATTAACTTTAAAAAAAATTACCAAGGTTTCTTGGTGTCCAAAAGAGATCTGATTAGCACAGTCTAATATATATATATATATATATATATATATATATATACACACATATATATATATATATATATATATACATATATATATATATATATATGTGTGTGTGTGTGTGTTTGTGTGTGTGGATATATATATATATATATATATATATATATATATCATAAAACAGTAATTGTAAACGCAATGCTTATGGAGGCAAAGTAGGTGACTTGAGTAAGTGAAGAACCTAAGTGGGGACAGTAGCAAACTGGAGACACACATAACTCATATAAACAGTCAGCCACTGGAATGCATACCAAACAGTAGTATGGGCTCAAAGTACCAGGTATGATTCTATAAGAAAAGTCTGAAATCCATATTTCTGCATGAGTGTCATAATTTTAAATGTTGACTCAATTTATGGAGGAAACGAAACACATCCAGGGGCCAAATTTAGTCAATAGCCCACGGGTATTTTGGTTGTGCATAAAGCATATATTTGTATGTAAATCTTTCCTGAAGTATCAGTATCACGTTTTACCAAAAATTTAGGCCCCAACATGTAATAAAAATTGCTATTAAGACTCATAAGAGGGGAGCCTGGGTGGCTTAGTCAGTTGAGCATCTGACGCTTGACTTCAGCTCAGGTCATGATCCCAGAGTTGTGGGACTGAGTCCTGCATCAAGCTTGGCACTGAGCTTGGAGCCTGCTTGAGATTCTCCCTCTCTCCCTCTGCCCTTCTCCCCCACTCACGCTCTCTCTGTCTAAAAGAATCACAACAAAAAGACTTGTAACACCCACCTTAAGAATTTTTCCAATGCTTATTAAAACTGCAATCTATCTGTGTTTAATTCTCCCAGACTGTTAATCAAATAGACAAATTAGTTCACAACTATGCTGAAACTAAATTCTGAAAACAATTCCCAACTGTATTGTCACTAACTACATTTCCATGTTTAAAACTACCATTTGGATTATGTCAGGGCTATATGAATTTAACAGACATCATAAGACAGTCGGTCACATAGCTTCAACTAATAAAGAAGATTCAAGATTTTCTCCTATTGCAATCAGGAAAACACTGCTTGTAATAACCAAATGGCTATGAATATGAGCGAGAGAGAGAGAGAGAGAGCAAGCGTGAGCGAGTGGGTAGGGGCAGGGAGAGAGACTCTCATGTGTCTCTGCATCATCAGTGCAGAGCCCAATGTGGGGCTCGAACTCACAAACCATGAGATCACAACCTGAGTGGAAGTCGGACGCTTAATCAACTGAACAACCTGGGTACCCCTCCATTCAGTAGTTAGCTTTTTAAAATTTTTTTTTAAATGTCCACTTTTTGTGGAAGAGAGAGAAAGAGCATGAGCAGGGGAGGGGCAAAAAGAGAGGGCGACTACAGAATATGAACCAGGCTCCAGGCTCTGTCTAAGCTGTCAGCACAGAGCCCAACACGGGGCTAGAACTTGTGAACTGTGAGATGATGACCTGAGCCTGAAGTCAGACGCTTAACCGACTGAGCCACCCACACACCCCAGTAGTTCTTAACCAAGAGTTGTAGAACAGTCTCAAAAAAAATATTTCTAAATATCCATGTCTATGTATACATGTTACTAGACTTACTCAAACTCTTCAGGGGAGAGTTTAGGCTTGTTTAAAAAAAATTGAAACCTCCCCAGGGCACAGGGATTCACCACCACAATTCTAGCTGAGAGCTGATGCAGCAGACTATCACATCAGTCTCATCTATGTGGCCAACTCCCTCTATCATTTGAAGATTTAGCCAAAAGAATGACTTATCAAAACTGCATTTAATTTCCCTGAGCAGAGGTAGAACAGGGACTAAATGTAAAGTCAAAATGCAACTTGATTTCATTACTTTTAAACTTCTTACTTCCCATCAAGATATTCTAGATTTCAGAGCAGAGTTTAGACTCTTACCTAAGTGGGTGTTTCTGCCAGAATAGGATTATATGACAGTTAATTATTTGTTTTTCTTCTCCTTGCCCACATAATCAACCACCTGTTCACTGCCAATCTGATTTCCTCTGAGTCCTCCTACACTTGGTCTCTAGGCAGGTTTGCAACTCACTCTTTCCCTAAGTAACAACTATTCCCCTCAAAAATTGAAGACTCCTTGACTAAACATATAAACTGAAGGGGAAAAATAATAAAACAAACAACCTCTTCTTGTTATTTTTTCTCACTTGTCAAATTTCCAAATTGGCCCACTTAGTTCTGACTGCTCCCTCCTTTCCCCTTTTATCTCTTAAGACTTGGCCAATAAAAGATAAATCCCATTTTTATAAATCACTTTTTTATCAAATAGAAACTTGTCAACAGCAGCAATATTTTTTATTGTAAAATGCATTTGTTTTCTTTGAGTTTTAAGACAAAGCCTAGGGCAAATTTTGCTTTCCTGTGTTGTTTTTCACTAATAAAAAAAATTGGATGGGAAAAATATTTGAAAACAAAATAAGTTTTACCTTTAACAAATATATTGTTTTCATAAATATTTGCCATAAATACATAAAACAAAGCAGTATTCTCTGTTTCTTTAGAAGTATCCTCATTTAAAATGAAATCTTAGGGGTGCCTAGGTGGCTCAGTTGGTAGAGCATCCAACTTCGGCTCAGGTCTTAATCTCATGGCTCATGAGTTCATGCCCTGCATTGGGCTCTGTGCTGACAGCTGGGAGCCTGGAGCCTGCTTCAGATTCTGTGTCTCCCTCTCTCTCTCTGCCCCTCTCCCCCTCTTGTTCTGTCTCTGTCTCTGTCTCTCTCAAAAATAAATAAAAAATATTAAGAAGGAAGGAAGAAAGGAAGGAAGGAAGGAAGGAAGGAAGGAAGGAAGGAAGAAGGAAGAAAGAAAGAAAGAAAGAAAGAAAGAAAGAAAGAAAGAAAGAAAGAAGAAATCTTAGATAAATAAGTTATTGCCAAATATTTTCATTCAGGGAATCCTTGAACTTCCAAATACGTAAAATTGACCCTGCCCGTGTCAACCAAGGGTGTTCCTCTAGGGGCTTCAGCAATGAAAGGTAATGCATGTCAAAGAAAAGGAAGGTGGGCCAGCAAGTGTGGCCATCATCTACTCCCCATGTACAGCTACAACCCTGCTGAGGAGCTACACAAGGTTGAGCAGGAGCTACTCTCTGAAGTGGGACACCCCAACATGGTACATGGCTGGCCGAGTGGCTACCAACACAAGTAGATGTCTTTGCTGGATGTCAAGACGTGACCTGACCCCAATGCCCTCATCTTCAGAGCACCGGGGCCTGCAGTGCCTAGCACCTACAACCTGCTGCTTTCTCCTTCTGCTTGCACACATCCAAGCTCTCCCTGCTGGGTCTGGGTCTCCATTCCTCCTCCCACCTATCCCCAGCAGCACCCCTTGCCTAAGCCCCTGCATTGCACCCAGCCTCCATCATCACCTCACTCCCCTCTAGACCTTTAGTCCTTTATGGGCTCTGAGACTACCATCCACTTGTAGGCATTAATGGAAACATTTTCTTTCTGGGGTGGAAGGGTGGCTGGGAGATACAACTTTGCCCTTTCTGTGGGCACTACCTTTTTCTAGCCCTCTCTGACTTGGCATTGGAGTTATTTCCATGATGACAGGGCCTGATGTATAGAATTCAGTGAGTGAGTGTGTGTGTGTGTGTGTGTGTGTGTGTGTGTGTGTGAAATAAAACATTTTGAGGCTAACATATTCATGTATATATATAAAATTTCAAATAATGTATAAATCAGTTATTTACCTTATTTCTTGCTTCAGTATTCGCATTGTATAGCAGCAGCTTCTCTATTATGGATATATTATCACCAAAGGCCGCATAGTGGAGAGCAGTGTTGCCACTCACATCCCTAATATTTGGATCGGCACCATTTTCCAATAGTATGTTTACACATTTCTCTTCCTGGCACTGTACAGCCTGTCAGTGATATGCCAAGAACAGAGTGTAAATTCTGAGAATTTAAAGTAAGCATGCCACAGGTTTCACCAATTCGTTTTGTTTCAAGTCAATAACTTCATTTTCATTCTAAGTAATGACATCAAATCTATCTCAGGCAGATATAGCTGGTACTACATACCTTCATGAGAGCTGTCCTGTTTTCATGATCACAGAGGTTAAGATGACATTTCCTCTCTACTAGGAGGGTCACCACTTCTGGATGGCCATAGGCACAGGCCAAATGGAGAGCAGTCCTAAAAAAGTGAGAGGAGTTTTTAGGAAATGATAGTGCACTGTCTCAAAACTTGCAGTTAATTCAGGAAATTGTAAACATTAAGTAGCATGTTATTCCTATGCCTCCAAAACAAAGATTCAGTTTTCCTCTGGAGAAAGTACAATATTTAGTAGTGATTACTCATCACGCTAATAAAAGAGCAGCCTGTTTGAAGACAAAGAGCATGACCTCGGGATTCAGCTCCACTTGGGTTTGAATCCTAGTTTAACTCTGTCACTCACTAGTTATTGCTTAGACTTATCCTCAATGTCCTCAACAAAAGGGGATAAAAATAGTAGTTGTCTTGTGTCACCTGGCTAGCTCAGTCTGAAGAGCATGTAACTCTTGATCTCAGGGTCGTGAGTTTGAAGCCCCACAGTAGGTGTAGAGATCAGTAAAAAAAAAAAATAATAATAATAAAATGAAATGAAATGAAATAAAATAAAATAAAATACTGAGTAGTTATCTCACAAGACCTCGTTGTGATGCTTAAATGAGGATCTATGCAAGTATTTAGAACACTTCCTAGCACAAATAACATCTCAATAGTTGTTGGATAATATAATTTTTACCATTACTACTGCTTTACATAGACAACACTTCAATTAGGTACCTTGATACAATTACACCTAATTTGCAGACATGTTTTAAGGATTAGCAAGAATACTGCATTTCAATGATTCTAACATGCTCATTTTGTCACATTTTAATATCTCTGACATTGGAATGCAATTTATAACTCAAAATGTCTTCCAACTGAAAATGGCAGGACTTTAAAAAAATAATTGGTATATAAAATAGTGGGACACCATAGAATCTTGGTGCCTTCCATTATGTGAAATGAGGGTATATACAATAGGTCTATTGCAGTTCTAGTCATATGATTGGCACTTAAATAAATTTTAGTTCTGAAAAGCATTATAGGAAAAGAGGACTAAATTAGCAAAAGGAAAACATTTTTAAGAACTTCTTACTTTGCTTCTCAAGAAAGTTTAAGCCACAGGAAACTCAGGATTCCAATGACTAGGAACAGCTCATTTTATTAAATATTGAGGTCTACAGATTGTACAAAAATCAAGTATTTCCAGTGATCGATATTAGTAGTTACTACTCTCATAAATTTCAGAAGGTCAGGTAAAGGTTATCTTTTACAATTTCCTATCTTCAGAAACTTTGAAAGGAAGGAGGAAAACTTCCCATTGAGATTAAGTCCTAATACTTCAATGTAAAATTTCTCATCTTAGGGGTGCCTTGCCGGCTCAGTCAGTAGAGCATAGGACCTTGATCTCAGGGTTGTAAATTTGAGCCCCACGATGGGTATAGAGATTACTTAAAAATAAAATTTGGTGCAGAGCCTGCTTTAGATGCTCTGTCCCTCCTCTCCCTTTCCCCCTCCCCCTGCTCATGCTTTCACCCTCAACAATAAATAACACCTAAAACATAAAGTAAACAAGATAAAAGCTGGGGCACCTGGGTGGCTCAGTCTGTTAAGCTTGCAGCTCTTGATCTGGGCTCAAGTCATGATCTCATGTTCACTGGCTCAAGCCCCGTGCTGGGACTCTTTGAAAAGTGTATTGGAAAAGTTCCTGCTTTCAGCACGGGGCCTTCTTGGGATTCTCTCTCTGTCCTTCCATTCCCCCCACCCCCATCCCCACCCCATCCCTCTCAAAAAATAAATAAACTTAAAAAAATAAAATCTTTAGAAAATAAATAAATAAAATTCCTCATCTTACTCATACTGTGCAAAATGAAGTCTTTGAGAACAAAAGGATCTTGGGTAGAGTATTTCCGCTCTATAATATATGTGCAGGTTCTAGGTGATAAATAAATGGATGGAAAGAGTGGATAAATACATTTGGAGAGTTCAATATTTTTAAAGAAAAGGTATATAAAGGAAAGCATACTTCTGAAACAGTAAATAATCACTTATATTTGCTAGGTCTTATTTTTTTCACAAGGACACAACTAATATATTTTATTTTCATGATTAATATAAATCATTTACCTATTACACGTAATAAAGCTACCTATAACAGAAAACATATGTATAATATATGCATAATAAAATCTACAAGTGCAAATAAAAATACTCCCTTTACTTCTGAAGAGGCCAAAAGTTGTCCAAATATGCCAATGCTCAAAAAACATTTTAATTAACTCACTTTTCTTATTTTACATCCAAAAATATTTTTTAACACAAAGTGAGAAATTGTTTTTATGTATATAAGATCTATATCCTTGCTCTTCTCCAGGATTACTTCAACGACAATAAACCCTTTCTGTTGATAATAAACTTTTAATAGGACCTTTATACACCTTTTCATGTAGAAAGCACAGATTTTCTTTGAAGGCAAAGAAAAATGCATGTAAATACAAAGGCTCAGAAATAACAAATGTCATCACATTTTGTGCATTTTTGGGCTTAACATAAAACCGTAGTCTGCTTGTGTGTACCTATGATCACACTGATTTTTGTTCTTACTTAATGATCAACTAAAGCACAGCTCTGCATCTCTGTGTATATCTATTATCTATGCCACTTTCAATGATCACATATCCATCTTATGGATGTAATGACATTTACTTATAAAAGCCATTATACGAGTTCTTCTTAATACATTGCTATTTTAAATAGTGCTGAGAAAAGCAAAATGTATGCCATTTATCTCTAGTGATTTCCTAAAGATATTTTAGTAGAAATAAAATTGATGGGTAAAAGGAATACATATTTTTTAAATGTGGTACTTACACCAAATTGTCTATTGGAAAGTCGAAAACAACTTAAACTTTAAGCGGCAGTATAAGCACCATCACTCTATTTTCACAAAGGTTGTAGACGGAAAACTGTATTTCAGTCCCTTTTTCACTTAAATTTCTTTTTTCCCAGGGACAGTATATTTCCCTATGTCCACTGGTCCCTTGTAGATATGCAAAGAAATACTTTGCACGATTTCAAATTACAGGTTTTTGTTCGTTTTGATTTCAAAGACTTTCCTGTAAAACGAAGATAGATTCTGTTGTCTGATACAAATATGTTGTAAATATTTGCAAGTGCATTGTCTTTTATTTTAATAATATTATTTTCTGATGGAGGCTTTTAGTTTTTTATGTTGCTAAATCAATCTCCAGAATTCTTGATTTAAAAAAATATTTTTTAATATTTATTTATTTTTGGGAGACAGAGACACAGTGTGCAAGCAAGGGAGGGGCAGAGAGAGAGGGAGACACAGAATCTGAGCTGTCAGCACAGAGCCTGAAGCGGGGCTCGAACCCACAAAGCACGGGATCATGACCTGGGGCAAAGTCAGACAGCTTAACCAACTGAGCCATCCAGGGGCCCCAATTTTTTCTTTTTTGAGACAGAAATAGAGAGAGAGAGAGAGAGAGAGAGAGAGAGAGAGAGAGAGAGAGAAGCAACACAGAATCCCAAGCATGCTCCACATTGACAGCAGGGAGCCCGTCGAAGGGCTTGAACCCATGAACACCTGAGATTATGACCTGAGCCGAAATCAAGAGTCAGAGGCTTAACTGACTGAGCCACCCAGGCACCCCCCAAAAGTCTTGCTTTTCAAGTCATTCTTAGGATGGGTAAATAGGCATTTGTGGGATTTTTTTCTGTCACTTTTCTTATTTTGCATATTACAATTTTTAAATTGATATCCCATCTGGAACTTATTTTAGGGAGATAAAATTCTAACAAGTTTTCTCCAAATCGGCTGTTTCTCCACTACTTATGAATAATTCACCTTTTCCTACTAATATGAAATGTCACCAGTATCAAATTCAAAAGTCTTATGTATATTTGAGCGTTGGTCATGTTCTACTCTGCACCACTCCTTTATCGGTCTTTTCAGCTGTTTGTAAATGAATAATTTGTGGAAATTTCAGGTACATTTTGATATCTGGAAGGGCAAATCTACCTCCTATACAAAAACATAAGTTCTTAGGTTAATTCCAGTTTGTTAACATACAGTGTTCTATCACTTTCAGATGTACAAGATAGTGAGTCCAAAAATTTCCTTAATGACATCACAAGAAGAGCATGTGTAGCTCAAAATTCTTAAAACCAGGATGCTTTCATTTGCTTTACCTAACACTGACAAATACAGGAAGGGTACACATTTTGAGAAAAAGGAGTCCTCCTATTCAGAGCCATCTTCCACTTGAAAATGTCCTTCCAAGGTCCCTCAGGAAATAGCATACATACCTAAGTGTACACAGACATAAACTGGATACTGGATTTTGTCCCAAGAATTTCTAGCCCAGAAGTTGATTACAGGAATTATTTCTCCCATTATGCGCTTTTCTATGATGTTATAGTATGAAAATGAGTCCATTAAAAACAACATGCTGCCGACACTTAATTTCGTGTGTATTACTATTGAAATTTGGGTAAATCACGTCAAACTTGAGAGTCAAGTGGTCTATTCAGGAATTACCGGGTACGTGCCAGGGCAGCTGAAGACTCTGTTTTTGCCGCTCACGCTGTCGGCCTGGTGCTAGACCACATAGGGTTCCCACGACCGAGGGGCAGCGGGACCTCAGGAGGGAAGAGAACCCAGCTCCCCGAGGGAGGGCTCGGATGCACAGGTAGAGCTAGGCCAGGTATGCTCTTCTCCCAGGTCCGTCCCGCCTCCTCCCTGCCAGCCTCCAAGCCCCTATTACCTGTTCATCTTGTCTCTATCATCCACGCCATTTTCCCCCAAGAACAGAATCTGTTGCACTTGAGCTGCGTTGCCCACACAGGCAGCCTTGTGGATCTTTCTGAGATCTCTGTCTTGGACATGGTAACCCAGCAGCAAGTTGTCAATTCCATTGTTCTTCTGCCCAACGCCCCTGCCCTGCCTCTGCAAGCCAGAAGCGGAGCCCAAGGGCGACATGCCCTTCTCCCTCCCGAACCCCCAATTCCTCTTCATTGTGAAGCCTGCGGGCTCCACAGAGACTTCACCCCGCCCTCCCTTTCCACTAACTCCCGAGCCCAACACTAGCGCCGGAGACAGGCCAAACCCGCCTGGCCACAACACCCCAGCAGTGAGGATCCGCGTTTGGGTAGCTGCCACTTCTCGGTAACCGGCAACAAGCAATACCGCCAGACACAAGCGCGCTTGCGCACTTCAGAAGAGGCAACCACTGCGCATGCGCACAGAGGCCTAACTGTCAACGGTAACCAACGCTCCGACGCCCCCCACCCCCCCACCCCAGGCCCAGCGCGGCGCAGCGAACAGAGAGGAGGGGGCTCCGGTGGGGGGTGGGGCGGGGTCCAAAGCCGCGGAAACTAGCGGGAGCCAGCACCTCTGCTCGCCACGCTCGGGTCTCGCCTTGGCACCCTTCTCGCCCCACGCGCGCCTCCCGAGGGGCCCCTTCCCCGCGCCGCAGCCCAGGGTGCAGCCAGGTGGCCGTGCCTGGACCGCGGGAAGGGGTGGAGGTGGGGCGTGAGGCGGGGATAGGGGCCGGGCCCGGGGCCGCGACGCCCGCGAAGCCTGGAGCCCGCTGCAGCCGCCACCGGATCTCGGGATGGGACGAGAGACTGCGGCGGAAGCCACCATCTCCCAGCCTGGGGCTCCGGGAGCCGCGGAGCCAATGCCGCTGCCGCCGCCGCCGCCGCCGCCGCCGCCGCTGTTGCCTCCGCTGCTGAGACCAGGCTGGAGATGGGTGAGTTGACATTGGCGTCCCGGGGGACCCGCGCCACAGCCCCTCCATCCACGCACTCCTAGCCCTCCGCCTTGAACTCCGCGCTGCCGACACAACCCCCCTCCCCTCACGTCTTCAGGGCTCCCACAGCCCCCACCCTCCCTGAGCATGACCCTAGGGGCGGGAGCGGGAACCCCGGGCCCGGGGTTGGGGGCTTCGATACAGGGAGGTGGGGACCGGATGCCAGGGAGACTATTGGGCTCCCACTCCCACGCCCAGGCCCAGCGGGGCACTGTGAACGGAGGTGGGGGGGCCTCCGGTGGGTGGTGGGGCAGGGTCCGGAGCTGCCAAGCCAGGCGGGAGCTGGCACCTCTGCTCGCCGCGCTCCGGCCTGCCTTTGGCACCCCTCTCGCCACATACGCCCGTCCCAGGTGGCCCCTTCCCCGCGCCGCGTCCCAGTGTGCAGCCTGGCCGCCGTGCCTGGACTGCGGGAAGGGGTGGAGGTGGGGCTGGGACGCGGGGCTATGGGCCGGGCGCGGGGCCGCGATGCCCGCGATGCCGGGCGCATGCCTCAGCCTCCGCCCGAGCCCGGGATGGGGTCAGAGGCTGCAGCAGACGCCAGCATCTCCCCACGGGGGCCTCGAGGTCCGCGCAACCATCGCCGCCGCCGCCACCGCCGCTGTTGCCTGCGCTGCTGAGACCAGGCTGGAGATAGGTGAGTTGACCCTGGCATCCCAGGGAACCCGCTTCTCAGCCCCACCATCCACGCCCTCCTACTGGCCCTCCGCCTCCATCTCTGCGCTCCCGGCACAACCACCCTCCCACGGCGTCAGGGCTCCCACAGCCCACTCCCTCCCTGAGCGTGACCCTTGGGGCAGGAGTGGGAGCCCCGGGCCCGGGGGATGGGGGCGTGGAGACAGAGAGGTGAGGGCCGGATGCCAGGGAGACTATTGGGCTCCGACGCCCCCCCTCCCAGGCCTACAGGGGAACTGCGAGCAAAGGGCAGGGGGCTCTGGTGGGGGAATGGGATGGGGTCCGGAGCCGGGGAGCCTGGCGGGAGCCAACACCTCTTCTCGCCTAGCTCGGCCTCCCCTTGACACCCCTCTCGCCCCACACACCCTTCCCGTGGGGGGGCCCTCCCCCGCGCCGCGTCCCAGGGTGCACCCTGGCGGCCTTGACTGGAGGCGGAAGGGGTGGAGGTGGGGGCGTGAGGCAGGGATGTGGGCCAGGCGCTGGGCCGCAAGGTCCGCGATGCCGGGCGCGTGCCTCAGCCTCCACCAGAGCCCGAAATGGGGTGAGAGGCTGCAGCAGACGCCAGCATCTGCCCGCCGGGGCCTCAAGGGCCGCGCAGCCATCGCTGCCGCCGCCGCCGCCGCTGCTGTTGCCTGCGCTGCTGAGAACAGGCTGGAGATGGGTGAGTTGACCCTGGTGCCCGGGTGACCCGAGCCGCAGCCCCTCCATCTAAGCATTCCTGGCCCGCTGCCTCCATCTCCGCGCTCCAGGCACAACCCCCCACCCCCAGCATTCAGGGCTCTCACAGCCCCCTCCCTCCCTGAGAGTGACCCTAGGGGCATGAGCGGGAGCCCCGGGCCAGGGGTTGGGGGCGTCGAGACAGGGAGGTGGGGGCTGGATGCCAGGGAGACTATTGGGCTCCGATGTCCCCTCCAGGCCCAGCTGGGCACTGCGAAAGGAGGGGAGGGGTCTCCGGTGGGGGGGTGGGGCGGGGTCCGGAGCCTCCGTGCCAGGCGGGAGCTGGCACCTCTGCTTGCCGCGCTCAGGCCTCGCCTTCGCACCCCTCTCGTCCCACACGCCCCTTCCGGGGGCACCCGCCCCCGCACTGCG
This sequence comes from Panthera tigris, assembly GCF_018350195.1. Taxonomy (NCBI): domain Eukaryota; kingdom Metazoa; phylum Chordata; class Mammalia; order Carnivora; family Felidae; genus Panthera; species Panthera tigris. The sequence goes on from NW_024962188.1 coordinate 42,656, forward strand.
TCCCAGGGTGCAGCCTGGCGGCCGTGCCTGGACCGCAGGAAAGTGTGGAGGTGGGGGCGTGAGAGGGGGATGTGGGCCAGGCGCTGGTTCGGGATGCCTGCGATGCCCTGCGCTCGCCCCAGACTCTGCAGGAGCTCGAGATGGGGTGAGAGGCTGTAGCAGACGCCAGTATCTCCCCGCTGGGGCCTCGAGGGCCGCGCAGCCATCGCCGACGCTGCTGCTGTTGCCTCCGCTGCTGAGACCAGGCTGGAGATGGGTGAGTTGACCCTGGCGTCCAGGGTAACCCTAGCCGCAGCCCCTCCATCCCCGCACTCCTGGCCTTCCGCCTCCATCTCTGGGCTCCTGGCCCAACCCCTACCCCGCCAAGCCCTCAGGGCTCCCACAGCCCCCTCCCTCCCTGAGCGTCACCCTATGGGAGGGAATGGGAGCCCCAGGACCAGGGGTTGGGGGCATAGAGACAAGGATGTGGGGGCGGGATTCCAGGGAGTCTACTGGGCTCTGACGCCCCCTCCCCCAACCAGGCTGGCCCCAGGACCTTTCCCAGGCCCTGGAGGGCAAAGCCTCATGCCTTAGATCCCCTCCCTAGGCCTGGGCAGGGGCCTCCCCTAGGCGCTGGGCTCAAAAGGCTCTTTGTGAGCTGTGCCCCCCACTTCCCAAGCCTCCAGTGGGGTCCTGGAACAGGGCGGGTGCGGAGGCTGGGACTGTGACTGCTTGTCTGGACCAGGCGGAGGGGCATGGGGAGAGCACCCCTAGTCCTTTCCTTGAGGTTGGGGCGGGGGGGGGGGGCGCATCCAGGCTCATGTGCTTTTCACTGCACTGCCCAGGGTGGGGAAGGGAACCTGGCTGGAGGAGGGCTCTATCAATATCTGCAAATAGTGTGTTCTGGAAGCTGGGTTGGGGAGGGGAGCTTGGATGTAAGTCAGAATGGTGGCACCTGAGCTGGAGTGCCATGAGAAGCAGAGGTGGGTCTCAGCCAGCCCTAGTAGCTGGAGGTCAGGTGACTCTCCTGGCTCTGGAAGACTCCCTAGAAGGCCTGTGGGCAGGAATACTACCCCAGAGAGACCCCTCCATTGCCCCCCAGGACTGGCACTGCCCCATCCCCATAGCACTCCTTGCCACTCCTGGGACACCAGTCCTGACCTGACAGCGAGGAGCTGATGGGGCGGCAGTGCTGCCATCTGGCTCAGCAGCCCCTCTGGAGTCTGCCCAGGGTCCCTGCTGTGGTCAGGGCTGCTTGGCCCACATCTGCCGGTGGCTGGACCACCCCAAGCAAGTCTGCTTTCTGAGTCTCAGTGTCCACATCTGTCAAACGGGGAGACTCCTCCACAGGGTTGTGGAGAAGTCTTTATGAGGTGATGAGTGTAGGGAGCCCAGCACCTGAGAAGGCCTCAGGAAATCCTTGGCCGCTGTGCCAGTATATTTACCTGGAAAACGGGGGCATTGATGTCAGCTGATGGGCCAGGCTCACTTTACCTTGTGGCGATGAGGATCCTGTGAGGGCTGGATGTGACCCAGGGAAGTCAGGGCTGGGGGCACTGCAAGTCCGTGTGCTCATGCTATTCTGGAAGAAGAGAGAAGCAGTGGGCGGTGGCCGGGGTGGGGTGGTCCTCCTTGTGCCCCTATGGGCACCTTAGCCATGGCATTCAACGGACCCTGCTGTGTTCCCCAAGGCCAAAGCCTCTTCGTTCTCCATGCTGCACGATGCACCCCTTCCTCCTAGTCAGCACTAGCTCTGCACATGGGGGACCAGGGCTCCCTTCCAGAAGGTTCTTCAGACAGTAAGACCAACAAACACAATATCTTCCTGTCAGGGGCACTGTCATGGGCAGCTGGGTGGAGAGGACACAGACCTTAGCCCTAGGAGAATGGAATCTAGTTGGGCAGCAAAACCAGTCAGGCCTCCCTGGTTTTGCGTATCCCTGTGCTGGCTGCTTAGGGGTGTGTGTGGGGGGCAGGGGTGGGGGGCTGGGCATTGCAATAATTGCACCATGGGACAGTCAAGGGCAGAAGTGAAAAGCAAGGACTCCAGATCCAGTGGCCCAGGTTCAAATCTCAACTCTGCCACTTCTTACTGTGTGAACGTGGACTGGTGACTCTGCCTCTCTGTGCCTCTGTTTCCTTGCCTCTAAAATGGGAACGAGGCACACTAGTGCTATTTGAACAGCTTGGTTCAGTTTCTAGTGGGCATTTATGCCCCCTTTTCCAGAATGGGTCCCCCAGTTCACCCCTGCGTCCTGGAAGACTACACAGCCTGCTCCAGTAGGCTATCGTCTTCCTTTTGTGTGAGTCCCTATAGGCAGGGGCCTGCCTTTCTGTGTCCGTTGCTTGGACAGGGGGCAATGGTGTGCTGGCAACAGGCCCTCTGGGAGAAAAAGTACCTGATAAACAGCGTTGGCAGGTTTCCATGGTGTAAATCTCCCAGCAAGACCCATTTGAGGCTACCAACAGCTTAACCATTCGCAGTGGGAGCTGGTCCATGCCAGCTTTAGCACCCAGGCATTCAGTAGGTGCTTAATAAATGATGGTTGAATAAGGAGAGAAGGCTCCAGAGACTTGGAGAGCTGTCAGGCCATACTGTAGCTGAGAGAGGGAGGCATCCGACAGGCTGAGGCCAGGACAAGAGACCACTCTGAATAAGTAACCCGTGGTGAGATGGAGGGCAGAGGGGAAGGAGGACTGGTGTCCTCCCTTCCTGGGAACCTCTGCACCTCTGACCCTGCGTCACTTCTGCTCTGGATCCTCTTGACTTTGGCCTGGTTTCGGCTGTCTGCACAGAATGACCTAACTGGATCCCAAGCATTAACCTGACAGAGCTCTGAGAAATGGTCCAGACGGGTCTCAAACGTCAGATTCTATTCCCTTGCTTATGCTGTTCCCTCTGCCTGAATGTCTGTTCCACTCACTTCTTCCTATGTGCCCTGAAGCTCTGTCACCCTTCAAAAGCTTCCTCCACCCCAAATCCCACAGACCCTCCTCCCCTTCTGCTGTTTCTCTGGCCTTGCAGCCCCTCTCGTGTGCACCCTGCCTGCCCATAAAAATATTAGTAGCTAACATTGCATCTGGACAGCAACCTATGATAGAGGTGCCATGATAATCCCTTTTGCAGATGGGGGAATGGAGGCTCTGTCTTGTTAACGACTACCCATCCTTTGCCTCTCGGCTTCAGCATCCGTTCGTTGTTCAGAGAGGCTCCTTGCTGTGGGCTGGGCAGAGCACCACTTCTCTTTCTTCAGTGTGTTTGCTGTGGCGTGTTCCACTAGGCCGTGAGTTCCCTATCATATAGGAGCTTAAATGAATGAATGAATGAATGAATGAATGAATGAAATGAATGAGTGAATGACTTTCAGCCCCAGGGAGCATCCCTGTTCTTTTACCCATTCCTCCTCCCTTTCCATCCCTGTGGGAGGAGACTGACCCTCCAGAGGGCATCCTCACACCATGGAGGGATGGTCACAGGGACCCTGCTTAGCCACACCTGCCAGAAGGGAAGGGGAAGTGAGGCTTTGGGTGGGGCTGAAAGCAGGATTTCTTTCTCTTTCTTCTTTGCATGGTTATTAGTGGGTTTTGGTATATGATAAGCATTAATTTGTATATCACCTCTTCTGCATGTATCAGTCTATATTAAGTTGATGGTCACTTAAGTTAGAGCTAATTTATTTTCTCCGCCCCATGATTTGATAAGCTATTATATTGTATATCATTTTTGGGGGCATTCCTTGACGATTTTTTTTTTACAGAAATATACATTTTTACTGCTTTTACATTTCCTGCCTTTATACTGTCACTTTTGATTTCTCCTTTCCACTCAGAGTCCCGATAATATTTCTTACAGGCTGATTTAGTGGTCACACACTCCTTCCATTTTTGTTTGAGAAATTCTTTATCTCTCATTCTATTATGAATGATATCCTTACTGGATAGAGTATATTTGGCCGCAGATTTTTCTCATTCAGCACTTTGAATACATCATGCCATTTCCTTCTGCCTTGCAAAGTTTCTGTTGAAAAATCTCCTGCTAGCCCTGTGGGTTTTCCCTTGGAAGTGAATGACTTGTTTTGCTGCTTTTAAGATTTGTAGCAGTGGGGCACCTGCGTGGCTCAGTCGGTGAAGCATGACTTGATCTTAGCTCAAGTCGTGACCTCGCAGTTTGTGGCTTTAAGCCCTCCAGTGGGCTCTGCACTGACAGCACAGAGAGTGCTTGGGAATCTCTCTCTCTCTCTCTCTCTCTGCCCCTCCCCTGCTTGTGTCTGCGTTCTGTCATGGAAATAAAAAATAAAAAAAAAACAAACAAAAAACAAAACACTAAAAAAAAAAAAAAGATGTTAGCAGTATATTTTGCAAATTTCATTACAACATGTCTTGGGTATTGATTTTGATGGTAGTTCTCTGTGACTCCTGGATCTGGATGTCTGTTTTCTTCTCCACATTAGGGAATTTTTCAGTTATTGTGTCTTCAAATCAATTATCTGTCCCCTTCTCTCTGTCTTCTTCTTCTGGGACTCCTATCATATGAATGTTTTTACATTTGACGGAGTCACCGAGTGCCTTAAGTCTATTCTTGCATTGGATAATTCGTCTTTGTTTCTTCAGCTTCACTACGTTCCATTACTTTGTCTTCTAGGTCATTAATTTGTTCCTCTGCTTCTTCCAGCTTGTTGTTCATTTTTACTTCACTCTTCATCTCTGATTCTTCAACTCTTTTTTGTCTGTGGTAAGGGTCTCTTGGATGTCTTCCATTCTTTCCTCAAGTCCAGTGAACATCCTTATGATCATGGTTTTTAAATTCTCCATTAGGCGTGTTATTTACATCTGTCCCATTTACGTCTCTGGCCATGGCCTTATCCTGTCCTTTCATTTGGGATAAATGCCTCTGTCTTTTCATTTTATCTAAGTATCTGCCAGCTTCTGTGTGTTAGAGAAGCCAGTTATGTCACATGCTCCCGAAAGTAATGGACTTAGGAAAAAGACATCATGTAATGCCCAGGGTCTAGCACTTCAGGGAGTGTCACCAGTGTGTGCTGCATGTGTTCTGCTGTTGTGTTCTGGCTATGCTATCCTTCAGGCCAGTCGTCTGCAGAGGCTCTCCTTGCCTGGTCTGGTGAGTGTTTGGTCCCTGGCCTGAACATAGCGAGTTTTAACTAGGTGTGCTCTGGTCTGCTTATGAAATGAGACCTGTCACCACCTCTCCTGGAACTGAGGCCAAGGGAAACTCTCTGGTTGGGAGATGTGGTGTGGGCAGGCATTTGTCCTGGTCTTCTGGGGGAGGGGTAGCTGTGCTGGAACTCAAGCAAGAGTGATTGAGAAAGGTAGTTCCACCAGAGTGCAAGGGGGTGGCATTTTGTGTAAGCAAGTTAGGTAACCAGAGTTAGCAATGCACTGCTTCCTGCAGGTGGCTTTATGTTTGTGGTGAGGGGCAGGAGAAGGAGATGGTGCCAGCCAGCGGCTTTGTTCCTACAGACAGGTCTCTCTGAACTTTGCCTCTGAGGGACGTGCTCTGAGAAGAGCAAATAATCTCCCCACTGTGTGCCCCAGGCACTCTTCAGACCACTGTACCCATGCTATATGCTCCCACGTTGTTAGCCTGCCCTCTGTCCAAGAGCAGTGCGTACCTCAGGGCACTAAACCAGCTAAACCGGATGCGCTTTAAAACTCCAGACTTTATGCACTGCTGGTTGCAAGAACTCACGAAATGCAGCCCCTCGTTTTCCAAGCCAGTGGGTATGGGGAAATGTTCTCTTTCTGCGTTCCCTTGTGCGTTCCTCTGTCTCACCCTTACCCACATCCTTGACTCCCTCCCCTCTGCAGAAGCCAGGATCTGTTTCTCTTCTAGACGACATTTCTGCATCAAGGACCTTCTTTGATGTGGCCTCTTCTCTCCCTTTTGTTGTGGAGTTTGTTCTGTCAGTCTTCAGGTCGATTTCTGGGGTATTTAGGGTGAGCTGATTGTTATCTAGTTGTATTCGTGGGATGAGGCAAGCCTATAGTCCTCCTACTCCTCTGCGTTCTTCCTGTCTCTAAGATCTTTTTCTAAGATTCCCTTCAATTCCAACAATTCTTACAAGTAAGCAGGAATGCCTCTTTAGAATGTCCCCTCAAGTTAAGGTAGAAGCACAGAGACATACGATTTGAAGCACAATAGTTGAAAAACTAGAAAGAGTCAATTGGATAACCAAAATTGGCCCTTTGATCTGATTTCAATTAAAGGAAATAGGCAGCTTTGAGTATTTTTTAATCCATTGAATACTCAATCTTCATTCTCCTTTCCTCAGTGAGGAAATAAAGAGAATGTCATGGAATAATTTTTCATCTTTTCAGTAGCAAAACAAATGTACTGTCCTTTAGTACTACTTAAATTAAGTGGGCATTCTCCTTTACCTTATTCCAACCTTCTTTGTGTGGGGAGGTAAGACCATTTCATCTTTGTGTTGTCCCACAATGCTTCTCCATATCATACAAGTAGGCTTCAAAAGTTTGTTGTCATTCAAATTACCAATCTACTATTTGTCTCTGATAAATCAACTTAATACTACCTCACTTTGTACAGCTGTATTATTTGAATGATGTAATGTTTATTCCATTAATTATACGCTGAGCTATAAAATATAGCTATGCATATCTTTCTATTTAAGTGAAAGAAGGGGAAACAGGCTACTGTGTTTTCCAAGAATGTAGGATCTGTGCAAGAACAGGATTAACACCAGTGTTACACACAAGAACCAGGTCAGAAGAGGATCTCATTGTGAATTGCAAGATGATGGGTTAGCAAGATTGTTTAATAGGAAAGAGGAATACCCAAAGTTAATCTTTTCCTTCCTAGATGGTGAAAACTATGGATGAGTCTATGCATTATAATGAGATAATAAAACATAATGAAGTAAACGGTAGACTGAGTCAAGAGATCTTATGGCCAAGATTTGATGGAAATGAAAGTGGGCAGCACTGACTGAGACACTAAAAGTTTGCACAGGCGGGGAACCTGGGTGGCTCAGTCAGTTGAGCCTCAACCTCTCAGGTCGTGATCCCAGGGTCATGGGATCAAGACCCCTGTCAGCCTCCACACTAAGTGTGAAGCCTGCTAAAAATTCTCTCTCCTCTCTCCTGTCTCTCTCTCTCTCTCTTTCTCTCCCTACACACCCCCTCTTCCTGCTTGTGCACGCACTAAAAATGTATATAAATATAGATAAATAAATAAATAAAAGTCTGAACACACTAAAGAAAGAGCATTTTATGTTTTTGAGCCTGACTTCACATCGAGTCATGGGGTCAGCAAGGCATAGGCTGGTGAAAGGGTTCTTCAAGAAACAAAAATCTCTATAGGAGCAAAGTTAAGTTCTACTACATTGACTTTTTATTATTACATAAGTGACTGGTAATTTGCAAGATAACTAGGAAAAAGTTTTCATAAAATTTGATATGGTACTGGCATAAGGACAGACATATAGATCAATGTATTGACATTGAGCATCTAAACATAAACTCTCACATTATAGTGAACTGATTTTCTACAAGGGTGCCAGACAATTAAATGGAATAAGACTAGTCTTTGTAACAAATGGTACTGGGACAAATGGATATCCACATGCAAAATAATAAAATAAGACCTCTACCCCATAGCATATATACAAAATTACTTAAAATCTAAGAGCTAAAATGATAAAACTCTTAGAAAAATGCTTACGTGTATATGTTTGTGACTGGATTTGACACTGATTTCTTAGACATGACACCAAAAGGCAAAAGCAGATTAAGTTTACTTCATCAAAATTAAAAACTACTATGCTTCAAATATTACCATCAAGAAAGTGAATAGGCAAGTGACTAAATAGGAGAAAAATACCTGAAAATCCTGTATCTGCTAAGGGATTTGTATGTAGGATATTTAAATAACTCTTCCAATAATGAAAAGACAATCCAATATAAAAACGGGCAAAAGAATGGATTAGTTCTTTAAAGACAATACAGAAATGGATAATAATCACGTTAAAAGGGAGATGTTCGGGGTGCCTGGGTGGCTCAGTCAGTTAAGCTTCTGACTTGGGCTCAGGTCACGATCTCACGGTTCGTGGGTTCGAGCCCCGCATCGGGCTCTGTGCTGACAGCTGGGAGCCTGGAGCCTCTTTCAGATTCTGTGTCTCCCTCTCTCTCTGCCCCTCCCCTGCTTACACTGTCTCTCTCAAAAGTAAAAGAGACACGTTCAACATCATTAGTTATAAGAAAATGCAAACCAAAAACCACAAGATGCCATTTCATAGCCACTAGAATTGCTATCATAAAAGCAACAGATAATGACAAACATTGGCAAGAATCAGGAAAATGGGAACTCTCAAAAACTGCTGATGAAAATGTAATGTTGCTGCCACTTTGGAAACATTCTGGCAGTTCCTCAAAAGGTTAAACTAGAAAAACAATTGTTCTACACTTATTTGAGAGAGAGTGCACAAGTGGGGTAGAGGAACAGAGGAGAGGAAGGGAGAGAATCCCAAGCAGGCTCCATGCTCAGAGCAGAGCCCAATGTAGGGCTCGATTCCACAACCCTGAGATCATGACCTGAGCTGAAATCAAGAGCCGTCCACTCAACCAGCTGAGCCACCCAGGTGCCTGCCCCTCCTCAAAAGGTTGAAAAAACAAAACAAAAACAAACAAACAAAAAAGGTTTATTTAACAGAGTTACCATATGAACTAGCAACTGTATTTATAGGTATATACCCAAGAAAAATCAAAACATGTTCACATAAAAAGGTGTTCATCACACAAAAAATAACCTCAAAATGGATGAAAGACCTCAATGGAAGACAGGAAGCCATCAAAATCCTCGAGGAGAAAGCAGGCAAAACCCTCTTTGATCTTGCCTACAGCAACTTCTTATTCAAAACGTCTCCAGAAGCAAGGGAAACAAAGGCAAAAATGAACTAGGGGGACTTCATCAAAATAAAAGCTTCTGCACAGTGAAGGAAACAATCAGGAAAACTAAAAGGCAACCGACAGAATGGGAGAAGGTATTTGCAAATGACATATCAGATAAAGGGTTAGTTTCCGATATCTACAAAGAACTTATCAAACTCAACACCCAGAACACAAGTAATCTAGTGAAGTAATGGGCAAAAGACATGAATAGACACTGCTACAAAGAAGACATCCAGATGGGCATAAAAATCAAAACCACACTGAGATACCACCTTGCACCTGTCTCTGTTTTCTAAGAAATTAAGGAAATGAAACAAACAAACAAAAAACTATAATCAGTGGTATGTTTTTATACTGGGTCTGATAGTTCTGTTTTTTCTAGAACAATCCCTGTTACTTCTTTTGATTCCTATCTGCCAGAAAAGTGAACTAAGTCCTAGTTAGTTGGAGAAAATTAACTAATTTTTCATATTTGAGAGGAAATTGTATATGGTAGAACATAGTGGCAACCACCAGGATTCTCTTTTTTTTCCTTCTGAGTAAAATAGGATTGTTGCTTGTTTCACACTTTCTGACATCATGATTTCATCTATTCTTTTTAAGCCTTTCTTCAAATGGATATATAGGAATGTAGGAATTTTCCAGGCAAATACCAAGAAAAAGAGTTTCCAAGAAAGATATTCTGTGACATAGCCTTCTGACTGTAACCATGTGTAACACATCAACCCAAATAATAAAAATTTCATATAACGCCATTGTGTTAGAGGCACCCCAACGACACCCAGATTTGATTATTGACCAGAAGAGCTCCCAGACCTCAGCATATAGTTGTACTCATGCCTGTGGTTTGGTATGGGACAGGCTAGAAAGGCCAATCAGCGCAGAGAAAAGGTGCATGGGGTGAAGGCCAGAGAAGACCAAGCGCAGGCTTCCAGGAATCCTTTCTCTATGGAGTTAGCAGGATGTGCTTAATTCCTCCAACATCAAATTAGGACAGCACAAGTAAAATATTGTCTGCCAGTACAAGGCTTATGGATACTCAGTGCCCGAGTTCTCATCAAATGCTAATCACATAGGCATCTTCTCCTTAGCATGTCCCAAAATTCCAGGTTTTCAGAAGGAAATCAAGTGTACGGCCTTAAGCACATTGATTGTACCAGCACTTAGGCAGAGTGAGCCACTTTTAAGCAGCTAGAGAATGGTGGGAACCCTCCTTAAATCCAAGATCCCAGGGAACAACCAAGGGCCAGTCATTCAAGTAGGATGTTCTGAGGGTAGCCATCTTTGGCCTGCTGAATGAATGAAACCTGTTCTTCATAGGAATTATAGCCCTGACATCATTTTTCGTGGTGTCTTCAAATTTTATTTTACTAGCAAGTAATATGATGGTTACCATGGTAGTCCTTTCAGTTTCATCATCCATATGAAGTAGGCGTTTGTACAAAAATTACTAGGGCAATATTAGGTCGTTATAATCTTTTTTTATGTGACTAACTTTTCATTATGATTCTAAGATACGATCAACATAATGATTTTTGATTTAAAATTAGAATAAAATCTCTTAATTATATGGAAAACCCAGGTTTTGTTCCTATAGTGCTAAATCCCTGTTTGTAGTTATAAGATATTTGATCATATTCACCAGTTGTTTTCTTGCCTAAGTATATGAATAACTTTTGTATTTTTGTGTATTGCTTTATGTATTTTCATATACTTCCATATGGGAGAGAGTCTCCATATTGTGTTACTTTGATCTCTATCTTAATTTTTAAGGTGACTGTATCATGCGTTAATATATGCTAAGAGTAGCTTCAATGGATACCGTGTTTTTTTTATTATTGTTGTTTTATACATTTAATAAGCCTTATTTTTCACAGCAGTTTTAAGTTCACAGCAAAATATAATAGAAAGTACAGAGAGTCTCCATATCCATACCATGCTCCCATACACACCTAGCCTCCCATTGTTGTCAACATCTTGCACGACAGTGGTCCATTTTAGTAGTATATTTTTTTCAATTCCTTTGTTTAATTTTTAGCGAGAGAGCATGCATGTGTGTGAGCAGCAAAGGGGCAGAGAGAGAGGGGAGAAAGAATCCTGTGTTGTCAGCACAGAGCCTGATGCAGGACTTGATCCAATGAACTGTGACATCATGAGCTCAGGTCATGCTCAGCTCACATGTCAGGTTCAGCTCACATCCAGACTTGGATGCTGAACCAAATGAGCCACCCAGGCACCGTGAGAACTGTGATGCATTTTATATGGACACTAACTCATCATTTTCAGGCCAAGTCTCTAATTTGCATTAGCGTTCAGCCTTGGTGTTATACATTCTGAGTTTTCACAAATGTGTAATGATGTAAATCCACCTTTGTGGTATCGTGTGAAAGAGTTTCACTGCCTTAAAAGTCCTCTGTGCTGTGCCCATTTCTCCCTACATTCACCCCATCCCTTACCTCCATAGTCTTGCTCTTTCCAGAGTGTCATATAGTAAGAATCATGCAGTGGATATCTTTGAATGTTTAGAACATTAAATTTTCCCGGTAATTGAATGTAGGCATTCAAGATATTCTTTGCCCTTTGTTTTGTTTAGTTGCTCATCAGTAGAGGATCTGATGACCTCTGCTTTCCATGAAAAAAACATGATTTCTCTAGATGTGTGTCACCTAATGGGGAGGGTTGAGAAAAATGACATCATGAACCACTACACAGCACTCACATTAGGATCATCCTCCTCTGTGATATGCGGTGGGTCTAGTTAGACTCTCTAGAAATGGAAGGAGACAGTCTCAAGAGGTTAGGACTTTATCAAACTGGAATGCCAAATCCTTCTTACTTACCTTGCCATTGGAAATAAGGCCAGGGAAAGTCTGTTCGCTATGGTTTGGCCATGAAGCAAAGTACAATAGCTATAGAGCTCTAGCTCTATAGAGCCCACTTTGTAAGGGGGTGTTACATCCTAAATCTGAACAGTCTCTACTGAAGGGCTGGGGAAGTTCTGCCGTGTGACTGCAAAGTAAACATACTCTCTTTTAACTCCTCTCATAGTGGAGGTCCAGAAAAATCATGCTCGTTTCAGTTTGACATTTTCAGCTTATGATCATCATTCTCCTAATGATACCATTTTCCTCCAGTGTCATAGAGTCAATCAGTGATGGTCATTGTAAACATCAGCTCACCTGTAGGTGTCAAATTCCGATGAAACCTATTCTTGCTTTGGTCAATATAGAGGAGAAAGTAAAATTTCTTAGTGCTTTAAGCCGACCAATGGTATAATTACCATTCAGTGTAGTGTGGTTTCCAGGTGTGGTCCCAAAGCAATACTTTTTGACAAATCACAAGCCGTACACTTGTAATTTCCTCTATTTTTCAATTGTTGATTTAACATGTATTTTGCTTTCTTCTTTAGGAGCAGATAAGAATGCTGAGGAAGACTCTATATCCAGCTAGGATTTTTATGGATTTGTAAAAATTACATTTGTTGGGGCACCTGGGGGCTCAGTCAGTTAAGGGTGTGACTCTTGATTTCAACTCACGTTTGTGAGTTCAAGCCCCATGTCCGGTTTTGCACTGACAGCCTACTTGAGATATCATTCCCTCCTTCTATGTGCGCTCACTCTCAAAGTATAAAGGAATGAAATGAAATGAAACAGAAAATTAAAGGAAAGGAAAGGAAAGGAATGAACTGAAAATTACGTGTTTCCTAAGGGAACGCAGAGAACAAAAGCAGTTATTGAGTGTTCTACCCTGCTCTAGACACTATATCCTATGCACAACATCTGTTAAGTTATACACTCATTGCATAGCTTTGCAAAGTATCTGTGTTATTGTAGCCTACTTTTTATTACTTTGGCAACTGTGGTTCAGGGAGGTTGATTACCCGCCCCATGGTTCCATAGTTAATGAGTAACGAGGGGTTTGCCGTCAGCTTGTGTAGCTTCCACATCCATTCTCTGGTTCCTCAGCAGCACTAAGATGAAGATACAGATCCTAGGGCAGATCAACTCAGAATGTCAAAGCTAATGATGTTGGAACTCTAATTTAGGGTTTTCTTAAGAACTAAGTCCAAGCATTTGGCCTTATATATTTGACCAGTAGTGCTAACAAAAGTAATTAGTGCAGTGGTACAATTCCCTTGTTTTTACCATCAGAGATTTTAGGGTGGATGTCAGCTATGGCCATGGTGTCACGGCTTTTACATAATAAGCAAGATCAAGTCAGGCATATCCTTAGATGTCGTGATATCTCCTCTTCTTGAGACAAATGAGTTTTCTGTAAAGGAAAGATACCTAGTTGTAGACCATGTTAGTTAATTAAATTCAGCCTCTATTTCGAGGATATTGGTATATGATTCTCTGTTGCCTAAGTTCCCAGGCTGGTTTCTCTTTGGGCTAGTATGCTTAACCAGTTCTAGGAAGCTTTTTCTTTTTTTGGAGATTTTTCCCCATGATTTTTCTATACTGTATTTTTGCCCTTTTACTTTCTTCTCTGGTTTTATTGGTATTTTTTCCATTAATTTTTCCAATTGTGCCAGCTAAGGTCTCTCCATTTTTCCAGAGGCCAAATCAAAAGCACTTAGAATCTCAAGATTTAGTGAACCTCAGAGATTAATTCATCACAATACCCTCTGGTACTTCAACCTATGTTTAACCTCCTTGTCCAATGGTTGTACCCATGGAGAATTTGAAACTCAAAAGAGATTGAAGTGACCTAGTTGGATATGATAAGTGACAGAAATGAGATTTAAATTTGGGTTCTTTTCTTTTTTCTTTACTTCCTTTCTTTCTTTGTTTTTTTGTCTTCATCTTGCAGGCAAATGTTTTAATAATAGAAAGCTGGGAAGTGGGTCCAATGAATACAATGACGGAGGGTAAGAATCGAATTAGCAGAGGAGACCAGGTTTCAATATGAACAACACTGAGTTGGATAGGAATAAGAGTTTTAGAAAAGATGTCAGAATATGGGGGTTCATGCCAAGTGAGATAAAGGTGAATGACAGGAATGAAGGACCTAGGATTAGGGGAGATGTTTAGAATGGCATATTCAAATAGAGTGTTCAAGAGTGTCCTGACCAGGTTTCTGCTTTTGTGTGTGTTGGTTTCATTAAAGGTGCGAGCATACCTCAGATTTTCTGATGAGAGAGATTAAAAATCATTTAAGCTGCTGGGAAGAGTCTGTTTACAGCAAATAGAAATATGATATCCCATACTTCGACCCCAACTGAGGGAGGATGGCTTAGATCCTCTGAAGGAATTGGGGGTGGGGGGTGGAGATTCTGAACTACAGAGATTTATGGCCCAAGGCAAGCTGTCTCCTCACTCCACCTCTTTTCCTAAATCTGTGATGCCCTTCCCATGTACCTGTAGGGCTGGGGAGGGCTAGGATTGACTTGTCAAACCAGTAAGGGAGCTTCATCTGGATAGGTGATAACATGCCTATGTTGAGGTGACTGTGTGGATGACTGAGACTCCCAATTATCTTATTCTCCAGGAGCAGGACATGGCTCCTACCCTCGGTCATTTAAGCCCATCCTTGTTGTAGGAGTCTGTGCCTTCATAGGCTAAAGATTGAAAGGTTGGGGAATGCCACAGAACCGTGGTGAAGAGTGATGTAGGAGTGGGAGCTCATAGGGAAAAAAATATTCAGGCAGTGTATAAAGAAATAGAGGCACAACTACCAGGACCATTTTGATCGCAGTCTCTCTCCTTGGGTAGCTGAATGCCCCTGAAGGCTTGGAAGGTCTTGCTAGTTATTATGGACCTAAATAAGGCAAGACCAGTGTAGGAACAAAGTTGGCCTTGGGAACTTTTCATCTTTTAATCTCTAGTTAGTACTACCACTCATAACATAGAAACCTTAACTTGGATATATTTACTTAAACGGAGGTCTACGTGACACACAATGTAATATGTGATGCAACAACTCTGGATGTTCCATCATGCTCGCCATAAGCGTAGCTCCCATCTGTTAATGTATGATGCTATTACGATACCACTGACTAGATTCCCTATGCTGTACCTTTGAGCCTTGTGATTTATTCATTCTATAACTCGAACCATGAACTTCCCTCTCCCCTTCACCCATTTTGTCCATCCCCCCACCTCCCCTCCCTTCTGGCAAGAGTCAAATCTCTGCATTTATGGGTCTGTTTCTGCTTTTTCTCTGTTTGTTAATTTGTTCCCCTTTTTAGATTCTACACAGAAATGAAACCATATAGGATTTGTCTTTCTCTGTCTGACTTATTTCACTTAGCCTCCTACCGTCTATGTATATCCATGATATTTCAGATGGCACGATCTCATTCTGTTTTATAGCGGCATAATATTCCATTGTGTGTGTGTGTATGTGTGTGTGTGTGTGTGTGTGTGTGTGGTCTTTTCATGTGTTGGTGGACACTTGGGTTGCTTCCATATCTTGCCTATTGTAAATAATGCTATAATAAAGATAGGGGTGCATATATCTTTTCAAATTAGTATTTCCATTTCCCTTGGGTAAATAAATACCCAGTAGTGGAATTACTGGATCCTATGGTATTTGTACTTTTAATTTGTTGAGGCCCTTCCTTACTGGCTTTCATTGTGGCGATACCAATTTACATCCCATGACCAGTGCACATGGGTTTTTTTTTTTCCACACCCTAAGCAACCCTTGTTGTTTCCTGTGTGTTGAAACTGAGCCATTCTGACAGATGTGAGGTGAGAAGTCATTCTGGTAACGTTTATAGATATAATTTTCAACCATTTCAGAGAATTCCCTGCCTGTCACACTTGGTTATGGAAACTGAGACTGGGTCTTTCCTGGAGATTTCACAGGTTAGGAGAGGTGGAGGCAAAATAGAGAACTTAAAGTTTTTTTTTTTTTCAATATATGAAGTTTGTTGTCATATTGGTTTCCATCCAACACGCAGTGCTCATCCCAAAAGGTACCCACCTCAATACTCATCACCCACCCTCCCTTCCCTCCCACCCCCATCGATGCTCAGTTTGTTCTCAGTTTTTAAGAGTCTCTTATGAGTTGGCTATCTTCCACTCTATCCTCTTTTTTTTCCCTTCCCTTCCCCCATGGGTTTCTGTTAAGTTTCTCAGGATCCACATAATAGTGAAACCGTATGTTATCTGTCTTTCTCTGTATGGTTATTTCACTTAGCATAACACTCTCCAGTTCCATCCATGTTGCTACAAAGGGCCATATGTCATTCTTTCTCATTTCCACATAGTACTCCATTGTGTATATAAAGCACAATTTCTTTAACAGGGTCCAAATGTTGAAAGACCTATACTCTGAAAACCGTAAAACACTTATGAAAGAAATTGAAAGTGACAGAAAGAGAAAGACATACAATGCTCATAGATGGGAAAAATACATATTTTTAAGTGTCTACACTACCCAAAGCAATCTACAGGTGTAATGCAAGCCCTGTCAACATACCAACAGCATTTGCCACAGAGGTAGACAAACAATCCTAAAGGTTGTATAGAACCACAATAGACCTTGAATGGCCAAAGCAATATTGAAAATGAGGACCTGGAGGTATCACAATCTCAGCTTTCAAGTTTATTTCAAAGCTGTAGTAATCCAAACAGTATGGTGGGTACTGGCGTAAAAAATAGCCACATAGCTCAATGGAATAGAACCAAAAAGCCAGAATTAAATCCACCACTGTATGGTCAGTTCATCTTCCACAAACAGGAAAGAGTATCCAGTGAGGAAAAGGCAGTCTCTTCACCAAATGATGTTGGGAAAAACGGACAAGCCACATGCCAAAGAATGAACCTGGACCAATTTCTTTACCATAACAGAAATAAAGTCAAAATGAATTAAATACCTAAGTGTGAGACCTGAAACCATAAAAAATCCTTGAAGAGAGCACAGACCGTCATTTCTGTGGCTTTGGCTGTAGCAAAATTTTACTAGTTATGTCTCCTGAGCCAAGGGAAATAAAGCAAGAATAAACTATGGGGACTACATGAACCCACAAATGTTTTGCACAGTGAAGGAAACCGTCAAAAGTAAAAGGCAAGCTCTGGGATAGGAGAACATATTTGAAAATGTTTTGCAAATCCAGTAAAGTGTTAGCATCCAGAATATATAAAAAATTGATACAAGTCAACATCCCCTCCCACCAAAAAAGCCCAGTTCAAAATGAGCAGAAGACATAACCAGACATTTTTCCAAAGACAACATACAGATGGTCAACAGACACATGAAAAGATGCTCCCCAAAACTACAACGAGATACCACGTCACACCTGTCAGAATGGCTATATTCCAAGACACAAGAAGCAAGTGTTTGCGAGGATGTGGAGACAAAGGAAACCTCTTGCACTGTTGGTGGAAATGCAAATGCGTGCGGCCCCTGTGGAAAACAGTATGCAGGTTCCTCAAAAAATTAAAAACAGAACTCTCCTATGATACAGTAATTGCACTACTGGATACTACCCAAGAGAATACAAAAACAAGAATTCCATGGGACACACGCATCCCTGTGTTTACTGCAGCATTATTTCCAATAGCCAGCGCAAGTGTCCATTGACAAATGAGTGAACGAAGATGTCCTGCATGTATGTATGTGTGTTTGTATGCGTAATCCATACACACACACACACACACACACACACACACACACACTGGAATATTACTCAACCATGAAACAATGAAATCTTACCATTTGCAATCACCTGGATGGAGCCCGAGAGTAGTATGGTAAGCAAATTCAGGGAAAGAGAAATACCATATGATTTTACTCATTTAGCACTTAAGAAACAACAATTGAGCATAGGGAGAAAAAAAAGGGAGATACAAACCAAGAAATAGGCAATTAACTGCAGAGAATAAACAGATGGTTCCCAGAGAGGAGGCGAGTGGTGGGAGTGGTGAAAGAGGTGATGGGGATCGAGGAGTTGCCTTGTCATGATGAGCACGGGGTGAGTATGGAGTTGGTGAATCACTATATTAATAAACTAAAATAACCATGGATGTTACTATTACTGGAATTAAAATAAAACTTAATGAAAAAACCAGAGGCCAACTTTTAATTATACCAAGAAACTTTGTTTAATAAACAGATAGCTGAACTTTCACTTAATGTTTTAAATTTTGTTTTTATATAAATGAACATGTGTTTGTTGTATATTTTTGCTCTAAAGGCTTTCCCACAAACCTGGTCCTGATGATTCATGGTCTACATCAGCTAGCCAAGACTTAGATTTTGGTACCAAGGTAAAGTACCCTCATGTGAAACTCACTTTCCTGCTCTGAATTTAGTTTTCTCCCTTATTTACTCTGAAAATTTAAGAGGAGACTGTGTATCATCATTTTATGTGTGTCATGGAAAGTTAGCAAGAACAAACCTCTTTACACATACATGATGCGTTGAATGTTTTGTTTTATTTTGTTTTACTTTGGTAAATCCTAGAGATGGAGGCTGATAAAAGAATGGGCTGGAAAATATATAATGACGGTCAAATTATATTGGGAAAAGCTTTCCCATAATGGAGGAAATATGACATTTGGTTAAGGATAAGGATTCTTACTGTGATAGTAACATGACTGATAATACTCATGCCTAAATGAAATCTTATTGGATCCAAGTATCTATTGTAGGTTGCCCCCGCCCCGGGCAAGTTTTATTTTGGTAAGATACAGGATTTTCCTTTGGCTCTATCCTTTGTTCTACATTTAGACTAAAATAATATTAGAAAATGTAGAAAGTTAGATGTTTACATTATTTCTCAACATTTACCTCACAAAGGTGTTTCCCTGTAGTTTTGAAATAACTCCACGAAGAGTAAGTTAAAATTGTGCATCTCCCTGCAGGATACGTATTTTGCTGAAAAGAGTAGCTCTATGAGCAGAGGCTCTTCATAGCCAAGTTGTCAAATTTCTAATTTCAGAAGTCTTTCATATTCTAGCTTTTAAAAATATCTCCTCCTAGTCCTTGTGTCAGATTCTAAAATTTAAAGTTTCAGACATCTGATATTTATTTAAATATTCATTTCAAAACCCCTAAATCATTATAAGCTACTGGAGGTTAGGAAACCTACTTGTTTGACTTCTGGAGCTCCTAGAATAAAGTCTTGCTTGGAAGAAGCAATGTCATAGTTTTTGAATGTGAACAAATGAGTAGGGAAATGGAATTCCGTAGAATGGAGTTTGAAAAGCAATGAAATACGCATGATATATCACAGTTAAATATGTGAATTTAAAAAGTCAGGCTTCAGTTTATATTCCGTTTTAGTGTTTAATACGTATAAACGCAAGTGAATTCTATTGAGGAAATCAAGAGTTACATATGAAAGAAGGTTACAGTTTATTTTTAGTATCCTCCCATTGTGAGCTTCGAATTGCAGAGAAAAAGTCCTCAGCCTTTGTTTGTGTAACCCCAACTGTGTCCCATTACATACATCCTTTGAAGGTTCACATTTCTTCCTAGAATTCTCATTCCCAATTCTTTTTCCATAGTGAAAGTTGATGTGTTAAGAACCTCTCTTTTTCTGTTCTTTTGTTAGTCTAGTAATAATTTATAGCTTTTCGGAAGGGATAGATGCCAGTAATTAAACATTTTTTATAGTGAAAAAACTTAAATTCTTTATTACAGTATTTGTAAGCAGATAACTCTAGAGTGATAAAAGTCAGTATTATTAGAGACATACTGTGAATCGAAGCCTCTGTTTTACGTATAGTGTTTATATATATATATATATATATATATATATATATATATAACCTTTAAAAGGTTTAAAAAAGACTATTGCTCATAGTATATTCCCAATCCTACTTATGTACCCGTTAAAAAGTGTATGTTGTTTCCACTTACCTTATTTTGCTCACATTTCTCCTTTTCTTCCTTGTCTTAAGCTCATGCTTGATTGATTGCTCATGTTCTGTTTTTTTTTTCCTTTTTCCTCTTCTTCCCCCATGCTTTTTAAGGTATTTTTGATGTTTTTAAAGTTTATTTATTTTGGAGGGAGAGAGAGAGAGACAGAGTGCAAGCAGGTTAGGGGCAGAGACAGAGGGAGACACAGAATCCAAAGCAGGCTCCAGGCTCCCAGCTGTCAACACAGAGCTCAATATGGGTCTCAAACCCACAAACCATGAGGTCATGACTCATGAGCTGAAGTTGGACACTGAACTGACTGAGCCACCTATGTGTTCCCCCCACCATGCTTTTTTTTTCATGGTTTACTCCTACAATAATGTTTCCTTGCAAAAAACATTTCTTTAGTGTCCTTTTAGTACATCACTTTCTGTCAACTCTGTTGTCAACATATTGGTTATGGAATTCTACTGTCTGTGTGTGGTTTCATCCATGACTTATTCCCCACAAGGTTTATTATTCTTTTTTCCTCTTTCTTGGAAGGAGCTGAGCTAAATGTTTTTGTAATGTTTGTATTTCTCCTGGAAAGGGAGGGAGAGAGAGAGAGAATGAGCAAGTGCTAGTAGGGAGGGGCAGACAGAGAGGGAAGGAGGGAATCTCAAGCAGGTACTGCACTGTCAGCACAGAGTCTGCTGTGTGGCTTGAACCCCACTAACAGTGAGTTCATGACCTCAGCTGAAATCAAAAGTGGATCACCTAACTGACTGAGCCACCCAGGCATCCCAGAAGGAGCTACATTTGAACAGTCATATTTTTTTAGTGTTTTGAGAAACAGAAGCAACTTAAACTGTTTGCAATTCCAACTTACCGACATAAGATACCACTGAAGAGTAAGTTTGTATATTTACTCTTACAAGAGATACTTCATGCCAGTCTAAATCATGCAAACACCTCACAAGATAACATATTTAAATTTCTTAGTGTTAGTTTTTTCAACATGCTTTCAATTACCTAGGGTTCAATGTTTATCTGAGATTACTTTGGTAAAGCATTTACCTGATATTAATCAGTTACAGGTATGGCGAGTAACATTTTGAGACTACCTATGAGATCTCTTGTAATTCTCACCACATGAAAAAATGGAGACTGGTAATAAATAGTAAATGGCATAACTGAGATATGAATCTACATTTGAATGATTCCAAAGCCTGTGTTCCTTGTGTAATGGTGCTCATTTGGTAATGGTGAATATTACAATTATTTTATTGAATTGGATTCTTATAATCCTTAAAGCTATTAATTCTATTCTAGAATGTCCCGAAACCATGCATAGCAAAACTCCTGCATTCTTCTTGGCAATTCATGAAAAACGGTAAGCTATTGGAAGACTTGTATTATTCACTAATTCTTGTCCATTCTTGTGTTATTCACTCATTTGAAGTTACAGATATTTTCATGTCCTCTTTACTTTGTTTTCTACTAAGTGAAACCAAAACGTGGCACTGTGAAACCAGAAGGTGGAACCTTATCTGAGGACAACAATCCTGATTCTCAAAATTAAGATGTGGCTGAAACTCTTTCCAAAACACCAGCCCGAGTTTATGGTGATCATCTTCCTGTTTTACCATCATCTAAATCTCTTCTGAAACCTTCTCTCAAGACGTTAGCTGTCCTTGGTCTTGCAAAGGTAAGTTGTTTTGTTTTATACTGTCCCCACCCCATACCATCCTCTTGCTCTTTATAATGATGAGAAGGATCTTAGGAAGAAACGGAAGTCCTCAAGATCATAATAGAAATCAGTGTAATGACAACAGAGAGGAAGGTACAGGATTGAAATTTATAAAGTTGGGTGGGAGTAGACAATTCTCGGATATGCCTTTATGGAAGCAAAGAAGGAGAAGGCAGCTGGAAAGAATAGCTCGATGCATATGAAGATGAGGAGGGGGGTGAAGGGGAAGAATTCATTTTAGAAGGGCGAGTTGAACTTAAAGTATGAAGAGTTGAGAGAAAGTATCATAAAATCACAGCAGCAATAGTGGGATTAAGGCAGAGCAGATGCTCTTTAAATTATAAAATGTGGGAGGGAATATTTTAAGTGCAAATTAAGAAAAAAAAAAGCCAGGTAACAAAAAAATATGCTTAGACTCTTCTGAATGACTTACAGCTGATTTCTGTTAAGAACTGGAAGAAATTTTTGCCCTTACATTTCAGTTTAATAAAGGTGATATCCTAGATTTAGTTTAGCAAAACCTGTGTTTCTAAGGAATGCAAAGTGAAATCTGTTTTAGGCCATACCAGGTTGATTGCGAATTTTCACTTTTTGGCTATTGTCTTTTTGGGGTTTCTAAGGTAACTTACTGTGTGGTATAATCTTGGTATATTTTAGGTCTTTTTGAGTAGAAAGAGAGGAAATAAACATTTATTCTTTTCATTAAATAAAATTTCTGGTGATGTAAATAAGGTTCTTTATCCGTGAAATGAAAAACTAAATTTGAAGCTGCAACACTGAATTTGTTTTTTTTTTGTTTTTTAGCTTATTTATTTATTTTGAGAGAGAGAGCAAGCAGGGTAGGGACAGGGAGAGAGGGGAGAGACAAAGATAATCCCAAACAGGCTCTTCATTGTCAGCACAGAGCTGGACCCATAGCTCAGACTCACAAACCGGTTTGTGAGATGATGACCTGAGCCCAAATCAAGATGCTTAACTGCCTGAGACACCCAGGTGCCACTTAAGCTGCCACACTCTGAAAGAAAAAAATATATATAAAATAGTATTTCTGCATTCTGAATTATCTTCTTTTAATTTTAAGTTTTCAACTGTTTATATATTTTGAGAGAGAGAGAGAGACAGAGATTGAGACAGAGGCAGAGAGAGAGAGAGAGAGAGAGAGAATCCTAAGCAGGCTCTGTGCTGCTAGTGTCAAACCTGAAACAGAGCTTGAATAACCTGAGCCAAAATCAAGTTGGACGCTTAACCAGCTGAGCCACCCAGGTGCCACTCTTGTTTTAATAGTATCTGCATAGAATAGACACATGCACACATACCAAATGAATGAACTCAACATGTATAAATTTTTGTCTAATATGAACTCTTTGTCATGACAGAATCATAAGGCAGGAAATGTTTCCAAGAGTGTATGCAATATTCTTTGTAGGAGATGATTTTTACTTTTTTGAATATTTCCGACAATAGATACATTTTTAAAACAATATTTATTTATTTTTGAGAGAGATAGAGCATGAGCGGGGGAAGGGCAGAGAGAGAGGGAGACACAGAATCTGACGCAGGCTTCAGGCTCTGAGCTGTCAGCACAGAGCCTGACATGCGGGGATCGAGCTCAGGAACCATGAGATCGTGACCTGAGCCGAAGTCGGATGCTTAGCCGACTGAGTCCCCGTGGCACCCCAAGATATATTTTATATTATTCAGGGGAAACTTTAGTATTCATAGTTTTTCAATTTAGCATGTAAATTCTTTCATGTGTAAAACTGAGAAAGACTGCTGAGTTGATTTTTTTTAGTCCCTTTCTTATTTCCTCCTGGGAATGTTCAGTCCTGGTTGATAATCACACATGTATTTGAAGACTTTAAAATCTTCAAATTGGTTGATCATAAACATATTAGTTGCTTAATGCTAGATTCCTTCTCGGGTCCTTAACTACCTTCCAATATGGTGTAGATAGGAAATTAGAGCTCTTCATATGCTGTTCCCAGTGGAATAATAAAACTATATGAAATTTTAAATCGGTTTTTATATTTTTATTAGACTTCATGGTAGTTCTGGAAAATGGCTCAAAATTCTGTAATCCTGTATTTCTCTTCTATACTTTAAATCTTGTGCCTTAAGATTAACTTTTTCATTTGTTTTACTATTTTTTTAATGTTGATTCTTGAGAGAGAGTGAGGGAGCATATGAATCGCAAGCCGACTCCATGCTTCGTGTGGACCTGACGCAGGGGTTGATCCCACGGCCTTGGGATCATGACTCGAGCTGAAACTAAGAGTTGGATGCCCAACTGACTGAGACACCAAGGGGTCCCAAGATTAATTGTTAAAAGCAGTATTCATATAAAATCCTGAATTAGTGTTTCACAGTTAAAATATTTTATTACTCTTAATGCCATTCATTACAGAAATGACTATTTGTCTATATTAGTAAAAGCATATTTTACATCCTTAAAACTACTGTTGAAATATAGAGTTGAAATCTTGAATCTCATGTTTTTCCACCCTGCTTTTGTTATTGTATTATTTTTACTCCTTAAGAATATTTTTAGTGTTTGTTTATTTTTGAGAGAGAGAAAGTGAGGGAGAAAGGGAAGGGTAGGGAGAGGGGGACAGAGGATCCAAAGCAGGCTCTGTGCTGACAGCAGAGAGCCTGATGCGGGGCTCGAACTCATGAACCAAGAGCTCATGACGTGAGCCAAATTCAGAGACTCAACTGACTGAGCCACCCAGGTGCCCCTCCCCTGATTTCATTATTATTCTTTATTTATTCTTTATTTTTATTATTTGACAATTTAGTGTCCAGTTAGGGAATATATAGTGTGTACAGTGTAGTTTTGGCTTCGGGAGTAGATTCCCGTGATTCATCACTTCCGGATAATCCCAGGGCTCATTCCAGCATGTGCCCTCCTCAATGCCCACCATCCCTTTTTTCCACCCCTTTAACTCCCCATCCCCATCAACCCTCAGCTTGTTCTGTCTTTTAAGAGCGTCATATGGTTTGCCTCCCTCTAGGTATTTGTAACTATTTTTTCTTTCCCTTCCCCTATGGTCTTGTGTGAAGTTTTCAAATTCCACATATGAGTGAAAACATATGATATCTTTCTCTTGACTGACTTATTTCACTTAGCATCATACCTTCCAGTTGCTTCCACAGTGTTGCAAATGGCAAGATTCCATTCTTTTTCATGGCCGAGTCGTATTATTCCATTGTATATAGACCACCACCTCTTCTTTAGCCATTCATGAGTTGATGGACATTTAGGCTCTTTCCATAATGTGGCAATTGTTGATAGAACTGCTATCAACTCTGGGGTACATGTGCCCTTACAAATCAGCACTCCTGTATCCTTTGGAAAATTCCTAATAGTGCTGTTGCTGGGTTGTAGGGTAATTGTATTTTTAATTTTTTTGAGGAACCTCCACACTGTTTTCCAGAGCGGCTGCACCAGTTTGCATTGCCACCAACAGTGCAAGAGGGTCCCCGTTTCACCACATCCTCGCCAACATCTGTTATTTCCAGAGTTGTGAATGTCACCACCACACTCTGACCCACTGAGGTGGTATCCCAGTGGGGTTTGATTTGTATTTCCTGGATGATGCGTGATGTTGAGCATCTTTGCATGTGTCCGTTGGTCATCTGGATGCCTCCTTTGAAAAGTGTCTATTCACGTCCTCTGCCCCTTTCTTCACTTACTTGGTTTTCAGGTGTTGAGTTTGGCAAGTTCTTTATAGACTTTTTTATCCTAACCCTGTATGTGATATGCCATTTGCAAATACATATCTTCTCCCATTCCGTCGGTTGCCTTTAATGTTTGTTGATTGTTGCCTTTGCTGTGTGGCAGCTTAGTATCTTGATGAGGTCCCAAAAGTTCACTTTTGCTTTTATTTCCCTTGCCTCTGAAAGTAAGTAAGTAATTTGAGCCTTTGGCTCAAGTAAGTAATTGCTGCAGCAGAGGTCAGAGAGGTTGTTGCCTGTTTTCTCCTCTAGGATTTTGATGGTTTCCTGTCTCCCGGTTAGCTTTTTCATGCATTGGAGTTTATGTTTGTGTAAGGTGTAAGAAAGTGGTCCAGGTTCACTCTTGTGCATGTTGCTGTCCAGTTCTCCCAGCACCATTAGCTAAAGAGACTGTCTTTTTTGCATTGGCTACTCTTTCCTGCTTTGTTGGAGCTTAGTTCACCACACATCTGTGGGCCCATTTCTGGGTTCTCTATTCTATTCCATTGGCCTCTGTGCCTGTTTGGAGCTAATACCGTGCGTTTGAGGAGTCCAGCTTTGTAGTTCAGGCTAAAGTGCGGGATTGTGATGCCTCCCCCACTCTGGTTTTCTTTTTCAACCTTATTTTGGTTGTTCTCGGTCTTTTGTGGTTCTCTCCAAAGTTTAGGATTGTTTGTTCTAGTTCTGTGAAGAATGTTGCTGTTATTTTGTTTGGGATTGCATTGAATGTACAGATTGCTTTGGGTAGTATTGACATTTTAACAATGATTGTTCTTGCAACCCATGAGCATGGAATACTTTCCAGGTTCTTTGTGTGTTCTTCAGTTTCTTTCATAAGTTGTCTATAGTTTTCAGCATACAGATCTTTTACCTCTTTGGTTAGGTTTAATGCTATGTATTTTATGGTTTGGTGCAGTGATAAATGGGATCGATTCCTTGATATCTCTTTCTAATGCTTCATGATTGGTGTATAAACATGCAACCGATTTGGGTGCATTGATTTTTTTATCCTGCAGCTTTGCTGAATACATGTATCCATTCTAGCAGGTTTTTTTTGGTGGAGGCTTTCAGGATGTCCACATAGAGTATCGTGTCATCTGCAAACTGTGAAAGTTTGACCTCTTTGCCAACTTGGATGCCTTTTATTTCATTTTGTTGTGTGATGTCTAATGCTAGGATTTCCAACACCATATTAAACAACAGTGGTGAGAGTAGAAATCCCTTCGTGTTCCTGATCTCAGGGGAAAAGTTCTCAGTGTTTCTCCACGGAGGAGGCTATTAGCTGTGGGCCATTCATATGTGGCTTTTAGGGATTGAAGGTCTATTCCTTCTATCTGACTTTCTTGAGGGTTGTATTAAGAAAGGGTGCTGTATTTTGTCAAATGCTTTTTCTGCATCTATTGACAGGATCATATGGTTCTTATCTTTTCTTCTCTTGATGGGATGTGTCATGTTGATTGATTTGTGAATATTGAACCAGCCCTGCCGCCCAGGAATGAATCGCACTTGATCCTGGTGAATCATTCTCTTAATATACCGTTGCATTACGTTTGCTAGTATCTTGTTGAGAAGAAGAAGAAGGATTAACTCTGCTTTAAATGTCTGGTAGGATTCCCTTGGGAAGCCATCCTGCCCAGGACTCTTATTTGTTGGGAGATTTTTAATAACTGATTGAATGTCTTCACGGGTTATGGGTCTCTTCATGTTTTCTATTTCTTCCCGTTTGGCTTTTGGTAGTGTGTGCGTGTCTAGGAATTTGTCCATGTTTTCCAGGTTGTCCAGGTTGTTGGCATATACTTTTTCATAGTATCCTCGGATTCTTGTTGTATTTCTGTGGGGTTGGTTGTGATCTCTCGTCTTTCATTTGTGATTTTATCTGTTTGGGCCTGTCTTTCTTCTCTTTGAGAAGTGTGGCTAGGGTGTTATCAATTTTGCTTATTTAAAAAAAAAAAACATCTCTTAGATTCATTGATGTGTGAAACCTTGTTTTTGGATTCTATAAGATTTATTTCTGCTCTACTCTTTTTTGTTTCCCTTCTTCTGCTGACGTTGGGCTTTCTTTGCTGCTGTGTTTCTAGTTTGTTTAGGAGTGAAGTTAGTTTCTGTATTTGGGACCATCCTTACTTCTGTAGATGGACCTGGATTACAATGTATTTTCCTCTAAGGACTGCCGTTGCTGCATCCCAAAGGGTTTGGTTTGCGTGTTTTCATTTTCATTTGCTTCCATATGGTTTTTAATTTCTTCTTTAATCGCCTGGTGGACCCATTCTTTCTTGAGTAGGAAGTTCTGTAACCTCCATGCATTTGGAGGCTTTCCAATTTTTGTTCTTGTGGTTGATTCCAAGTGTCTGAGTGTTGTGATCTGAAAATATGCATGGTATGATCTCAGTCCTTTTATATTTGTGGAGGGCTGTTTTGTGACCCAGGATGTGATCTATATTGGAGAATGTTCTATGTGTACTTAAGAAGAATGTGCATTCTAATGCTGTTGGATGAAAAGATCTCAATATATCGGTGTTGATATCCATGTATATAAAGGTATATATTAAGGCCAATATATATCTATGTGTATCTGAATACGTCTGGTCCAATGACACATTGGATCTGTGTTTCCTTACCGATTTTCTGCCTTGATGATGCGCCTATTGCCATGAGTGGCATCTTAAAGTCATCTACAATCATGGTATTTGTATGTATACATTTATTCATGTTTGTGATTAATCGATTCATATATGTGGGCCTTTCACTTTGGGGACATAAACATTTGCAATTGTTAGCTCCTCTTGATGGATAGACCCCTAAATTATGATATAATGCCCTTCTGAATCTGTTACTACAGTCTTTGGTTTAAAATCTAGTCTGTCTGATGGAAGTATGGCGAGGTCAGCTTTCTTTTGACTTCTAGTAGCATGATAGGTGGTTCCCCATACCTTCACTTTGAATCTGGAGGTGTCCTGGGGTCTAAAATCAGTGTCTTGTTGACAGCATATAGATGGATCTTGTTGTTTGGTTTTGTTTTGTGTTTTACCCATTCTGATTCCCTGTGTCTTTTGATTGGGGCATTGAATCTATTCACACTCAGAGTGATTAGTTAAAGATATGGATTTAGTGTCATTGTATTATCTGAAGGTTTCATGCTTTTGGTGAGGCCTCTGGTCCTTTGTAGTCTCTGCTGCTTTCCACTCACAGAATCTCCCCTTAGGGTCTCCTGCAGGGCTGGTTTAGTGTTCATGAACTCCATTAGGTTTTGTTTGTCTTGGAAAGCCTTTCTGTCATTTTCTATTCTAAATGACAGCCTTGCTGGGGAAAGGATTCTTCACTCCATATGTTCCCATTTATCACATTGACTGTTTACTACCCTTCCCTTCTGCCCTGCCAAATTTCATTGGATAGGTCTGCTGCTACCCTTCTGTGTCTTCCCTTGTCGATTAAGACCTCTTTGTCCCTAGCTGCTTTCAGAATTCTCTCTTTATCTTTGTATTTTTCCAGTTTCGCTTTGACATGCCGTGGTGTTGACCTGGTTTTGTTGATTTGGAAGGGAATTCTCTGTGCTGCCAGGACTTGAATGCCTGTTTCCTTCCCCAGATGAGGGAAGTTCTCAGCTATCTTTGTGTCTTTTCCTATAACTGGAACCTCACAATAGATGCCTTTGTGTCTGCCCACACATTCTAAGATGGGACAGATTAATATTTGTATTTTGTGTTTATTTGAAACAGGATTTTTCTCATATGATATTGAAATCCCCAAAGGATTAAAAGTTGGATGTGAAAAAATTAGACCCCTTTGGTAAAATTGGTCATAACCTTAGGGTAGAGGCTCCTGTTTCTTCTGTGACACCATAGCCTGATGCCAGGGAAGACATGGTTGTTGCCCCTTTGGTGAAAACATAAAGAAGGAAATGCAGAAAGCTGGACAGTGGCACCACATAGGGGAAAAGTGTTACTCACAACCCAACTCCAGAGAAACGTTTCCCAAGCCTCTGTTCCTAAAATACTACAAAGTCCATGTGTTCCTAGGATGAAGAGCAGACACATGCAGGTCCAAGGGGAGGTGACCTCCATGGGGAGCAGTTGTCAGAGATGTGGGGCATTCCTGGAAGGAATTCAGGCAAATTAAACCCTATGGGGCAGTGCTGATCGCCCTCAGATGGTGGTTTATGATCTGGGGAGCAGCAGGTCCGTTGACAACATAAGGAAACCAAGCCCCAGGAGATTCACAGTGAGAAGTCCTGACCTGAAGGGGAGCAGCTGTCCAGTACCAGGAGAGTTCATGGAGCCCAACTCATCTGGTATCAAGAGAAACCACAGAGCCCTGGTGGTCCCATACTGGGAGAGCCTACAGAGCCCAGGGTCCTCCCTTTCCCAGCCACCATGTCTGGTCCCAGGCTGATGGCTCAGCTCTGCTCCCCTGAGTTCAGAGGGGCCTCATGGCAGGAGAGTGGGGTGCTCCAGGAGGTAGGATCTGAGTTCCAGAATGCTGAGATACAGGCCTGATGTTATGACAATCGAAAGTCAAGGGTACTGGGATGCTCACCTAGCTTGTTTTACTAGTGAACCCAGGCTGTGATGTTAGCTTTAGTTTCCACATCTGTGACTGGAGGAGATAACTTGGCCTTCTTGATGGGTTGTCTGTTGGATTCTCTGAGAGATGAGGTGAATCATTGCCTGGTGCCTACAAGACATAAAGAGCCACCTGGCAGGTTGCCACATGATCCTCTAGGGCAGGGCACTCCTGGAAGACCCTGCTCAGGTCTCTGCCTGGTTCCCACCTCCTGGGAACATTCAGCATTGTCTGAGGAGATGGAGATGATCCCAGATATCAGCAGGTGCTACACGAAGGAAGGCCAGCCATGGGAGGAGAGCAGGACACACCCTGTGCCACCTTCTAGGACCCAGGCTGTTACACCCTCTGACCTCAGCCCAAATAAATTCCCCTGCTGTGTGGACTTGACCTCCATCATTCACTTCTTCACTCCTTCTCTCATTAACTCCCTCATTCACTCACTTCTTCTTCATTTAGCAGGTGATCTCTGGTCCCTGCCATGTGCCCAGCACACTGACTCCATCCATGAGCATGACCCCAAGGGGTCACCACATGAGGCATCTTCCTTTGCAGAGTCTGTGCCTTCCTGCGCTCTGCCTCCTTCGACGAGGCTCAAGTCTGCTGTGTGACCGTGTCCCCCTGACCAGCTCTGTCCCCAGGGCTTGAGGTCCTCAGAATATCTGTGCTCCCAGGCTGCCAGGAGAGGATGTGCCTGTGACTGTGGTGAAGGACCGAATCCTCTGGCAGAGTTCAGGGTCACAGATGCGACTCTTCTGCAGGGGCAGGTGGACTCTGGGGGCATGAGGTGTCATCAGCAGGACTGCAGTGCTGTCCTAGTGCATTGCCAGCTTCAGTTTCCCAAATCCAGGACCAATACCCTAACAGCACCTGCCATACACCCTTGTGCTGTCAAAGTGACAGTCCCCATCCTGTGTCCCTGCTTGCAGCCTGCTCTCTTTGCATTTGATCATGTTCTGTCCAGACTTGGGGAGGTGGGGTCCTTCTTCTGTGTGATAAGATTATAAACAAGGAACATGGAGGATCCTGCCTTTGTGTAGACTTGGATTCTCAATGTTTCTCTTATCTAGAAATAGAGTGGATGCAGAACTGAATAAAAGAGTGGCTACTGTCAGGAAGGAGAAAAGAGCCCTGAGTAAGGGTCTTTGCTCTGTATTTTTAGCATCAGAAGGCTTACCAACATGATGGATGTATAGAAAGAATAAAAGGTTGATTATTAACCTATGTGTGTGAGAGAAAGGAGCTTTTTATGTTATGTGGTGTTAGGGTTTGGGTCAATATAAAAAACAAATCCTGGCATCCAGCAGATGGCTCTTCATGACAGGCATGAGACACATTGTCTGTTTATCTTAATTTGCCTACGGGTTAGACAGAGAATGCTACCTCAGAGTTAAGAAGGCAGGTTTCTGTTGCTGGTTAGCTCTGCTCCAGGTGATTTCACCCTGTTGAGGCTGTCTTTATCCCTCTTTACCTGTATACCTATTCTGGAGCTTCCATCTTCTGAAAGCAGCTTTCTGCTTTTGTACTATGCTGGGGGTGCTTTCGCCCTGTTTACGTAATCTTGGATGCTTTCACTCTGTGTCTTCCTATTCCTGTGTCTTTGTTCTATGTTGGGGGTGCTTTCCCCCTGCTTACCTCTTCTGGATGCTTTCATCCTGCGACTTCCTTTCCTCTGTCTTTTTCCATGCTCAGGACGCTTTTTCCCTGCTTACCTAAACTTGGATGCTTTCATCCTTAGCCTTGTTAACCCATTGGTACAAGCTCTGGGATTCCTATACTCAATTCCTACAGTCCCACCTTTTTTTTTTTCTTGGTTTTCTCTAGTTTTTTGTTCACAGACCATCATGACAAGTTCCTGGTCCTTGTTTTGTTTTTGGGTGGCTTGGCGGGTGACTCTGCAAAGATATAAAAAGAGACACGGTATAAGTATTCTGCTTCCCAGAGTTATCCAGAATTTGACATGTGTGCTGGCTGTAAGTGAGAAAAGATTTAAGTCATGCCACATTGCCCAGGAATCAGGCCATTCATTTCTAATTTGGTCGTCTGTATATTGTAGCTGTTGGCTCAATGTCACAACCAAATTTCCTATAATGTTAGAGGCATAGAAAGGAAAAAAAAAAAAAAACACTGTAAAGGTGTGTCTGGAAAGCATCCCAGGCTTGGGAGTGACCATAATGAATGGCAGTTATGCAAATATGCTGGTCGTTAAGGTCACGGGGCAGTTTAGAGTGGAGGAACAAGGCCTTTTTCCAATAAATTCCACTGCAGCTTCAAAAGCTTCAAGGCAGGCCAAAGCTTGTCTATCAATAGAAATTTGGTTTATTAATTTTTTGGTAGTATTGACCACAAATTTAATGAGGACATGGGCAGTTTGATGCAGGCCAATTCCAGTGACAGTGACAGAGGGGATAATGCTTACTGCTGCTAAGGTGCCCATAATTAAATGGCCAACAAATCATTTTTGCCTTAAAGCTGAATACCAGTGTTTAACAAGCTTGGAAAGTGAGCCTCATCCTGATGGATGCATATAGGGCTCAGAGCTATTAATAGGAACCCAGGCTGAGACACACTAAGAACTAATAAAGAGGGGAAATTTAATTGGTAGATGTTATATTTATTTACTCGGGACATAAACCCACCCATGGTGGTAGAAATGTTATACTTATTTTCTATTGGTTGGGTTTGTAAAGTGGAGGTAATAAAGAGAATGTAAGGAGAAGGAATGAAAATAGTAGGCCATGCAAATTGGTCAGGGAGTCCCATGTTTTGTTAATATGTTTATTTATATAAATTCCATCATGGCTAACACTATGAGTCAAGAAGGGAAGGCCTAGGTCGCAAAGATTAACAACCATTTTACATTTTCCTTTATGAGTAGAAATATAGGGCCAGACCAACCTCTGTCCTTCCAAAAAAATATATTATTCTTACTAGATTGGTCGAAGGATATGGTCTTATTCAAATATTTTGTTTCAAGGTGGCCTCTGGGACCCAGTCAATTAAGGTCCAAGTGACCTAGCGAATATTATGCTCAGTCTCTCCATACCAGGTTGTCCAAAGAATATTATTCGAGCGGTGGTATGAATACTTGAGATTAGAGCAAGCTAGAAGATTAGGAGTATGAGATAAGTTTGTTTTTGAGGTATATCAAAATTTGTGGCTGAGAAAAATTTTAAATTGTCTGGCCTTGTAGAGGTTTTGGGCTGTACATGTAAATGCCAGTTGATTCTTCATTTGAGACAAGCACATAAGCTACTAAGTTTAGTAACACACCTAAGGAGGTTCTGAAGTAAGCCACCATTGTGGTCTAGTCATATAAAGCCAGTGCTCTTGTTCAGCTTGGAAGGGTGGGTTAAGATTGGCTCCTCCCATGATCTCCATGTCATTATTGCTAATAGGTATATCCCCATCTAGGAGTGTTAAGCTTGTCACATATAGGTGTGTTATGTAGATGAGCATAATCTAAATATTGAGCTTGGCCTGGACAAATGAAGGCAAGAAGAAGAATCAGGGTTACCTGTATCGAATTCCTGTCAGTGATTGATATCATGGCTATCAGATGCATTTCAGAAGTATATGCAATACCATTGTGTTGTAAGAGGATGCTTGCCTGGTTAGACAGACATTTGAGGCTTCCCAATGTTATATCAGGGACAAAGACTTGCATTTGCGAAGTGGCTTCAGGGTGAAGAGTCAATGAAGAGGGTTCTTCCAAAAAGGGGGGCGTGGTTTCCCATTCTTCCGAGACTCATTCCCTGGAAGTCTTGGTCATTTGGAAGATATCATGGTGGTCTCCACCATGCCATGGTACAGCTTTACCAACTGAGAGGGAACCCACAGAAGTCCAAGAAAGAATACAGTCCTAAAAGAACACAGGAATATCCTCAACCCATGTGGAAGTTTAGTGGGCCAAGTCTGTGTGGGCCCCCCTCCAGGGGTTTTGTATAGCACCATAGGATGAGAAGGTTTCTCTGATTTTGAAGGATGTGGCATAGCTGTGGTTAGTCCTTGAAGATTAAGATTTTAGAAGTTAAGAATAATCACAGCACAAAAAGGAGCTGAGGTTGTTATGCAGACAGCCAAGGTATCCCCCCCTTTTCTGATATATATTTGAGCTTATTATGTGCTCATTTTACAATTGCTTTGCCTTATAGATTAAAAGGAATGCATAATTCTGACCAAGCCTTAAGTAAGAAACTCAAAAGGGCATGCTATTCTGTTTTTTTAAACCCTATTTGTTAAGATTGTGTTTTTATTTATTTATTTATATCTTTAACAAAAATATGTTTTTATTTTCGTATCTTCTTTTACATATCTCTTACTCTTTTATACACAGAATGACTTTCTTTATTTACATTAGCCTAATTACATTTAGCAGAATTTTAAAGCTTAGAGACCTAAGTCTCTAGTGAAAACTTAGTAGTAACATTTGTGAACTCTGCTATATCAGAAATTTTGTAGGTGGCAGACTTATGAAGCACAAGTTATATTTTTAATGGATTTTAGTAACCTTAGGGGTTTTTTTTGCCATAGAAACCCATAGCACAAATCTATATTTACTAAGCAATGCTTCAGCATTCTATTTGTTGTGGAAGAGACCTCAATGTCCAATGGATTTAACTTAATTTATCATTTAAATAAAAACTAAAGTGGAAGGATACCAAAGTCCCTGAAGGGCATTTAAACAATTACCCATGAAAAGTAGAGATAGACAAAGTTAAAGATTGCTTTAAGTTATCCTTTTGCTAACAAATTGGAACACAGATAACATGAGCTAATTTGACCTTCAGTAAACCTTAGTAGAATGAATGAATATTTATTATTCAATTCTGATCATTTAAAAGAAATGAGCCCTGGGTGTTGTCTGCAAATCAGTTTGTCAATCAATTATATTAAAATAAATAAAATGCATGTCTATCCTAATTTTATTTCATTTGTGTCTTCTTAAAAGTTTACCATTGTCATTTTTTTTCCTGTGGAACCAGTGAGGAAATCTGAAGTGGGTGGTGAAAGTCTAAGGGGGAAATTTTTTGCTCTTTGACAATGTGTAGGTAGTAGGTAACGTTGCTTGAGACACTGAAGAGCCAGATATGCAGACCTCACCCCAGGTGGTGCAGAAATTGTTAGAGGGGGAAGGGAAGGCAGAAAAAGTGAGGTGCCACCAAGTAGCCTGGAGGCAGACAAAGGCACAGAAGGTAGAGGAAGAGTTCTCATGGTCCCAAAGCCTGTCAGCTCAGATATATGAGCAGGTACAGATTTTTGTTTTGTTTTATTTGGTTTTCCACTAGTGCATTAGGCAGTCCACGTCAGGCCAGAGAAGACAGGGACATTCCCCAAAGCAAAAGGAGCTTCAGCAGCTGCTAGGGAATATTCCTTAAAGTCTCCATCCCGAGGTACACTAATCAGAGACAATTGGCTCTATTCATTATAGTCATTGGCCCAGGAAATGAATGAGAGAGAAGCTCCCACATAAAGTTAGATATTGGGAGAAACGGGGAGAGACAGTTAGAGTCCCCTTCAATAGGGATGGCCTGTGTAGAATATGACACACTATTTTAGTGCATTGTTGTTTGACAATTATTCGAAGCTGGGCTAGCTGCCTTAGTTGGGAATAGTGTCCTGGGCCAGAAAATTGTTCAAAAGACACCAGGATAGCAGCATCAAAGTTAAGCATGACATTAGTCACACAAGCATATAAAACACTTGGGCATACACAGCATGGACGGCTGGGCTCAAAATGATTTTCATAAGAGAGCCCCCATCACAGGCAGACATGGAATAAGTGCCACAAATAGGTTCTAAACTGATGATTTTAAAAGGGCTGTGGAGACCATTCAACTGAACTGATTTCTGCAATTCTTTTACTATTTGGCAGAGCAGGACTTCATGGACATATTGCCCATTTTGCCTGACAGTGTGAAATGGCTGGAAGTCACCGGTCTTATGGGCATCCTTAATGTACTTTTGCATTGGGGTGAGGACTTTATCAGAGCTAGTCAGTGAGGTTTCTGGACGCTCAATATCTTCTAACCCTTTTGAGTGGGGGGAGGAGTATCTTTTGGCTGTAAAGGCACCAAAGGCACAGGCTGACTATAAAAGTTTATTTCCCCTCTCTTTTGGGTAATTCTACATCTTCATATACATCGTCTGAACTCAAGGGGAGAAGGGAAGAATGGACAAGGGACTGAGTGAGGATTACCTCGGGGTTGGGGGCATTAGCCTCCTCAGAATGTTGAGCTTTTAATGTTTTCTGTACTCATTCCCAGATATCCAGATCATAAGTTCTTTGTTTGGGGAACCAAGTGCATTGTTGCTTGTTAATAATTTATAACTTAAGGAGTGCTTTCTGATTGAGTACATTGGTGAACCTATCCCAAAGATTGTAAAATATGAATGTTAGTATTTCTGCTCTGGGGATAGGAAGTCTCCCATAAAAATTCTCTCAAAAGTCCCATGGCAGCAAATCCTTATATAGTTTCACTGTTCTCTGACCTCGTCAGGGAAAGATTGAGGTCTGATGCATTTTTTGTAGAGATCTTTTGTCATTCTGCAGAGTTCTGCTGTCCTTGAGTTGTGTCAGCTTCTGGCCATGTTCACTTCTAATCACGTTGACTTCTAGTCATGTCAGGGTCACGATCTGTCACAGACTTTGAGTCTGGAGTTCTCTCTTGTCCTAAAATTTCCCTCCTCATTTTTCTTTCTTTCTTTTTTTACTTTCTTTATTTATTATGAAGAGAGAGAGAGAGAACCAGTGGGGGTGGGGCAGAGAGAGAGGAAGATAGAGGACCCTACGTGGGCTCTGTGCTGACAGCAGAGAGCCCAATGCGAGGCTCAAACCTATAAACCACGAGATCATGATCTGAGGTGAAGTCGAATGCCCAATGGACTGAGCGCCCCAGGCAACCCTAAGTTTTCTCTCACTAAATAATCAACATTACTTTAGGATACAATTACTTCTTTGTTTCCTCAAGAAAAAGTGCATCTTCTTTTCTTTTACTGAAAGCAAAGGTTTGGCTCTGGTGATAAAATGACAATTCAACACGTCAGGACATTTTGTTGCTGTGGCCAAGATTGTTTACATTAATAACTCCTTTTTTCTGGAAAACTCAATGGAAGCCACAGGCACAAAATCAGTAATTTGCAGAGACAACAGTGGGGAAGGAAAGCAGGAACAAAAAATCAAGCTAATTCTGACTCAGCAACAAGCCACCTGCTCCTTCTGCCCACTGTGCCTGCACCATAACCCCAGGTGACGTGTTTGCTCTTCAAGGTGTCAGGAGAAAGGGACTGGGTTTTCATTTAGCAGCTAATTCTGGGGACCTCAGTCCAAGGACACCTTGTGCCTTGTGCCAGCAGTGCACGGTTGAGTGTGAGGAAGAGACAAGGCTTAAAGCTAAGGTCCTAAATTCATGATGCTCCTCCATGAACCTTTTCCTCATGTGTGCTTGGCTGTGGTGGGATTACGATTCTGAAATCTCAGAACTGTTAGAGCCCTGAGGAAGCCATGGGTTCCCTGGAGCCCTGGTCATAGCCAAATATCTTTCATCCTGAGAATGGAGTCTCCATGCTGGTGGACAGTTCGAGAGCTGTCACATACCCCATCTCCAAATCCTATTTCCTGAGATTTCCTTTGGCCCCTTCACTGACTGCACTGAGGACAAGGAGTCCAGGTCCTGGTGCTGATGCTGACTGTGCTGTAAATTCCCCAAAGACTGTTCTGGGTGTATTAGGGGGTGCTGTAGGTGGAGGAGTGATGAGGGGCAAAGGACAAACCTGGTTCTAAGCATGTGAGCCTCTTATTTTGGCTCCGTGCTGCCACAATCCCTTTCTTCTAGAAGAGGACAGCAGGAGCCAGAGGCTACAGTGCAGATCTTAGTATGTGAGCAGGCTGCCCCGCCCCAGAAACCCCTCACTTACAGCTGCATAGTTGCCTGGTCTCAGCCCCACTGAGGCTGCAGACCCACAGGGCATCCAAAACGTTTCTTAAATGATCACTTGGTTGAAGAGATGTAGGAGCAGATATGGGGACAGGGAGGGGAAATTCAACTTGTATAAAAAAAGGCACTGGAGTAGTTAAAATAGGTACCTGTTGATTTCAAAAGGTGAGAAGCCAGTAAACCTACCGTTCCACCCACTTTGATCCCAAGCTCTTTTTATGCTCAGTGGCTTGTGTTGAGGGAAGCTGAATGCCTGCGGCATGGGGACATGCCTGCTCCTGGGCTGTCTTGTCTGGAGACAGAGACTTCTCCAACCTCATGCTGTGTCTTCAGTATTCTCACAGCCATCCTGGCTGGAAGAACTTCCCTTACAGCCTCCAAACCCACCTGCAAAGCAAAGAGGTTGTGTCCTGTATGGTCACCATGTGCTCCTGCAGAATTTTGGGCAGAAGTAATTCCTGCATCCCCCAAGGCCAGCCACACAGAGGTTCAGGGTGCCCTGGGGGTGACCTACCTGGCAAGCACTTCTGCCCCTGAACCAGTGGCCTAAGTGAGCCATTATGCAGAGCAGTCCATACAGAAGGCTGAAGTTGCTCAGGATGCAGAAGCTGAAGGTTGGGCACAGAGCCCAAAGTGGGACACGAGGTTACCAGTGACCACCACACCTCACCTGTTGCCCTAAGGAGCATGGGCTGGTAGGTGCCCATGGGCAGTGCCTACTTGATATCTGTGTGAGGAACCCGGAGTCTGAAATGTGCCCCATATATGTGGTTCTGGGCCTTTCAGAGCTGTGTCTTTACTCCCCACCCCCTACCATGGTCCTGTCCTGAGGCTCCATCTGCCCTGAGTCTCGTATCCATTTGGATTTAATGCATGGTTTACCCAACAACAAATCAAGCCCACTCTGGGTTCAGGGCCCACTCAGAGGAAAACCAGATTCCCCCTGTGGCCTCCACAGTGCTGTGGGGTCTCGCCCACCCTCCCTGCTGCTTTTCTGCCCCTCCCCTCATGCCCCCACTATCAGCCACCCTCAAGCAGCTTCCTGGTCCTCAATCCTGCAAAGCCCATGGCTGCCTCAGGGCCTTTGCATGCACTATTGCCTCCACCTAGGAAGATCCTTAATGACTTAGGTGCCCAATGTCACCTGCTCAGAGAAGTCCTCTGATTCACCCGCAGGAGAACTTCCCTACACCCTCCTGCCATCATTCTGTCCCTTTGTCCTTGAGACCAAGGGTTAGAGCCTGCCTTTGTGCTAGGCATCCGTTCATGACCAGCCCCGTTCACTGCTATCATCCTGAGCTGGGCCTAGTGAAAAGTAGACTCTCTGTCCTTAATTTTTGAAGAATCCGCATTCCCCTGGCCCCTTGTAAGACTCTCCTTCCAAAGTGCATTCCACTTTCCCTCTGCATTCTGCTCCTCCCCGGGTAGAGGAGCCCAATCTTGGAAGTCTGACATGCTGTGTGATGTTGGCAGGCTGGGCCTGGATCTGGGCCCCATATTGGGGACTCAGGGGAGGGACCAGGCAGGCCCCGGGGTGGGTGGCTGATGCAGGGTGCCTGAGCGAGGAGGTCCAGCCCAGCTCTCCAGTCATTGCCACACGGGATCACAGGCCCAGGAGTGCCAGACAGCCTGATTTTTCAAGAGAAGCCAGAAATCTGGATTCTGTGTTGACCTCTCCCAATTTCTAAATGCTGGCGACTAACTAGAATTCTTTCCGCTAATGTCGCATGAGCTAAAGAAAGCCCATCTGCGGGCTTGCCGTGGTGACCCCTTGCCACAGGGCTGGAGTCCTGTAGGGGCTGGCGTGAAGCAGGGCTGTGAGGGAGCATGACCTGCTCTGACCACAGCATGAGCAGCTGAGTGGCTGGGGAGGCCTGGGACGGGAGCAGTTCTAGGTTGGATACACCAGAGTCATGGGGAGGAATGGGGTATGTGGCAGGGGGTGGAGGTAGGGTCCCACCAGGGGTGGGGGAGCAATGCTACTCTGTCACGACTTCTGTGCTGGGCCCAGCTGGCCAGCAGCTGCTCCCTGCCAAAACTCCTGAAGGTGATGTTAGGGTGTGTGGTCATCCTGGGGTAAAAATAGCAAGGTCACCTTGCAGCAGGAAGTTTGCTTTCCCTGGCAGGTGGAAATATAGTACCTGCTGGACGCTGCTGTCAGCCAGGAGCTTCATGGTTTACGGGGACAGGTGGACACTGGCTCTCACCTTCCAGGCTCCTGGGGGACAGCAGTACACGGATCTCTACCTGCTGGAGCAAGGGAGGGGGAGGCTCCCAGTCAGCAGGTAGCCCTGCTGATCTCACCCCTGCACGGTGGCAGGTACACCACAGCGGTTCCACAGCTCCTCAGGCCCGTCTGAGGCTCGGGAGTTGTCAGAGGACACCTGCTTTCCTAGGGTCACACATGTGGCCCCGTCACACCACCCTGTGAGGTCAGCCAAGCCTGTCCTGGGCCTCCTGCCCAGCCCCTGAGGGGGCTCCCTCCACCACAGCCCACCAGGGCCCCATGGCTCCCAGTGCAGGTGGACACACTCAGCCCTGCAGGGCCAGCCCAGCCCTTCCCGGAAACTCCCTTTGCCCAGGAGGGGTCAATGCTGCACCTTTGCTTCCTCTCCCATAAGTTGGAGCTAGTCACGAGAACCTTCCACGGTGCTTACTGCACAGATCATTCCAGGCACCTGACTCTGTTCAAACTCAGGAAGTCCTTACAAGGGTGG
This sequence comes from Panthera tigris, assembly GCF_018350195.1. Classification (NCBI taxonomy): domain Eukaryota; kingdom Metazoa; phylum Chordata; class Mammalia; order Carnivora; family Felidae; genus Panthera; species Panthera tigris. The sequence continues at coordinate 83,032 of NW_024962188.1, forward strand.
TTGAGGCCCCTGGTGAGGTGACGGGGCTGTCAGGCTCCTAAACAGCCCAGGTTACAAGAGTGCCAACCGGCAGGGGGAGTGTGAGAAGAAAGTTAATATGTGTAGGTGCTTGGACATTGGTGCTCAGAGTAAGTGCTCAGCGCCTATTAGAGACTGTTTACTCTCGGTAGGTGGAGGGCAGGCCAGCATATGCTGGGCAGGGGGTTCCAGTCTGCCTGGCTGTGAAGTACAGGGCAGTGCAGAGTGGTAGGGGGGTGGGGAGGGTCCCTGCTCCAGCACCCGTGCCCACACTCCTGCCAGTGGCCCAGTCCCAGCCCGCGCCCGGTGCACAGTCTGGGCACTCCCGGGTTCCCCCATATTGCGGGCTCCGGGCGGAACAGGATAGGGCACTTAGGGTACCCAGGGAGGAGAGAGGCAAGCCAGGAGGGGCCAGGACAGCCAGGGCTAAGCCCTTCTCTCGTCCCATCCCCAGGAAGCCTGAGACAGGCGTCCAGTACCTCATCGAACGTGGCTTTGTGCCTGACACGCCAGTGGGGGTGGCCCACTTCCTGCTGCAGCAGAAGGGCCTCAGCAGGCAGATGATCGGCGAGTTCCTGGGCAACAGACAGAAACAGTTCAACAGAGATGTGCTGGAGTGAGTTCCACGGCTGGGGGGGTGGGGGCAGGGACCTGTGGCGCATGCAGCGTCAGATTCGCCTGCTTGCTGGAGCATACACCCAATCCTCCCCTTATCTCTTTATTGCTCTGAGACACAAACGGATGCCCCCCACGGGTTCATACATCACACCCTGCCGCATACGTGCGTGCTTGCACCCTTGGGCACCATATGTCACACATGGACCCCACGGGCCCCCTGGCACACACCCTCAGCACCTCCATCCCTCTCCAGCAGAGCCGAGCCACTGCAGGGCTGGGGGGTTGGAGGTCTAGGCTCCCTTCCCCAGCTTGGCTGCCAGCTGTCCCAACACACCCTCAGGGCGAGGGTGGGGAGCCCAGAGAGACCCCCGGTGCCTCCCTCCCCTGCCTCTTTCCTGCCTCTCCTGGCTGGGAGATCTCAGGGTGAGAGTCCAACCATGGCTGACGGCCAGAGCCCTCCCAGCTACTTGGAACTCTGCAGAAAGCCGGGTTTCCAGCTCCCTGGAAACTGCCGACAGTTTGAAAAGCTCGGACCCCAAATCTCTCCATTCCTCCTTGAGACTGCCCTGAGTAGACAGGCACCCTGCGCTTGGACCCTTGGGTCTGTTGTAGTGCAGTTACTGTGCACAAGCCCTGTGTCTTCCCCTCACACGCAGGGGTCGGGGGATGCCGGGTCTCGCTAACTCCCTCTCTCAGAGGAGGAGCCAAAACTGCAGAATAGCATGGCACAGGGTGGCTCAGGGCCTGGGGGAGCACCTGCAGCCCGTTGAAGATTTTCCTGACCAGGCAGCTGCACAGACATGTCGGCCAGGAGCAGAAATCAGAGCAGGGTAAAGAGCGGACTGTTAGTAACAAGGGCAGTGCCCTGCATCTGTCCAGCTCTGCCCCACGGGATGAAAGAACAAAGCAAGGGGGGGCGGGCTCAGGCCTGCTGGGGCAAGGCGCCTCTGCAATAAGGAAGAGCCTGGCCATGCGTGTTCCCGCCATCTCTACACTTCCCTGGGAGGAGGCGGGCATCTGCCTGGGGCCTCTTTTTTGGCTCAGGGAGGGGCTGGCCTCGGTGCTCCCCCCATCCCCACACACACACACGGACTCACGTACACACGTTTGTCCTCATTTCGGCACACAGACACCCACTTGTACACACAGGTAGATGCGCAGGCACACAGGATGCAGTGAGCCAGGCCTTTGGTGGCAGCTGGCTGTGCCTGGCACCGGGCATGCCCACCTGGGCTGCTTTCTCCCTGCTTGGCATTTGTGTTCCCCCATCAGGAAAAGCCTGCTGCATTGTTAGTGTGGCTAGTGCCCCTCTCTCCCTTTAACCCAGCCTCAGGAAGCAGTCCAGGGGAAAGCAGATGAGGTCCTTAGAGAATTGGGCCTAAGGCTGTCTTGTGCCAGTCCTCCATCCACTGCCCCCGTTCCTGCATTCCCCCCCACACACCCCAAGCTGGCTGCTGGTGGTAGGAAATCCAGGCATTGTTCTTCCCCATCAGAAAATAGCAGCAGCCTGAGGAAGTAGCAATCCTAACCGCACCCCCCACCCCCCCACACCAGGCGTCCAGCTCAGATGCTAGTCAGCAAAATTACTCAGTGTGGCCCCATCCCCCTCCCCCACCTGCTCTGCCCCAGCCTCCAAGGATGCTGCCCCCAGAGCTGTGAGCACTCAGAGAAGTTGGGGGCAGCACAGTTTATGCTCAAGTCCATGGCACCCAACAGAGGGAGGGCGGCCCTGGAAGCGAGGACTAGGCCCCCCCCATGGCCGAGACCTCTGCAGCCACACCCGAGGTGGCCATGGCTTTGTTGCAAATGGATACACTGGATACCAGAGCCTGCTGAGTGGGTCCCTGGTGCAGACCCCGCCTTCTCTGTTCAGGAAACGGAGCAGGCTGTGCTGGGGGGCAGCGCTGGGATGAGTGGAATGAACCAAAACCCGGTTACCAGTGCCTTCTGTCAGCTCCGCCTCCACTCGGGGGATTGGCAGATGAGGATGGCAGAGGTTCTCCAAGATGCCTCTCGAAAATCCCCGGCAAAACCCAGGCACCTCGCCCCAAACCCTCCACGTGGGAGGACCGGCTCAGGGCAGAGTCACTGCCTGGCGAGGTAGCACCCTGGGCCTCCGCTTCCTCCTGGAGAAGATGGTCGCGTGCTCCTGGCATCTCTCGAGGACAGCCCGAGCAGACTGGAGCAGTAACGTCTCGCTTTGTGCCCTGTGGGCGTCTCGCTTTGTGCCCTGTGGACCACGCGCCCCGAGAGCCGATTGTTTGTGCCCCGGCGGCCTTTATCAGGAGCAGCCATAGGCTCTGTCTGGCTCCTCTGTAGAAAATCACACACGTACGAGGTGCCCGGGTGGCGCAGTTGGTTAAGTGTCTGACCCTTGATTTCATCTCGGGTCATGATCTTGCAGTTGTGTGAGTTCAAGCCCCACGTCGGGCTCTGCGCTGGCAGCAGGGAGCCTGCTTGCAATTCTCTCTCCGTTGCTCTCTGCCCCTCCCCCACTCATGCTGTCTCTGTCTCTCTCAAACAATTTTTAGAAAAAAGAAAAAATTACACACATAGATATAAGCACTAATGTCTTCCCATAGTTTCAGTGGGGTCTGTAGACATCCCAGAAGCATGGGGGTCTTTGGGCTACATAATCTGAAGTGTTTGCTGATTGGAGGAAGCCGGGCGGAGGACCCTCCTGGACAAGAGGCGGCCGGCCCTCCCGGCTCCAGGCAGCTCAGCACCTGCCCCTGCACTGACTCCCTTTGCGCTCCGCCCCCAGCAGGAAGGCCGGCAGAGGCCCTGCGGGCAGCAGGCGCTGACATGGCCTTGGTGTCTCTTTCCAGCTGCGTGGTAGACGAGATGGATTTCTCCGCCATGGAGCTGGACGAAGCTCTCCGGAAGTTCCAGGCACACATCTGGGCCCAAGGGGAGGCTCAGAAGGTGGAGCGGCTCATCGAGGCGTTCAGGTCGGGGGCGAGGCAAGGCGTGGGTGGGTGTGGGCAAGAGGAAGGTTACTGGTCATGAAGCCCAGGTCCAGGGCCCGCATCCCCCTTCACCCCCTCCCCTAAGCAGGGTCAGGTGGCCTTGCCCTTGCCTGGGGAGATGAGGCAGTGGCCCCTTCTGCATGCCAGGGGCTGTGTTGGTTATTGCCAGAAGCAGACTTTTGGACAGTCCGTCTTCCTCCAGGTCCTCATGAGCGTCACTCACTCGTGAGCCCGTGTCCCCATCGTCCGCCCATTCACAGAGGGCAGCCAGTCTCACACAGTGACCCAGAGCACAAGCTGCAGAGCCACAAGGCCTGGCTGTAGCACCCGCTCCACCGCTTACTAGCTGTGTGACTTTGCCCTAGTGACTTCATCTCTCTGTGCCTCACGTCCTTGCCTATAGAGTGGGGATAATGAAAGTACCTGCCCTGGACAGAGTGGAAGGACTGAACCCCTTTGGACGTGTGGGCACGCTTAGCCCATGCCTAGCATGAGAGAGCCCATAGTCAAGGGCAGCTACGACCCTACAGTCATTCATCCCGGGACTGTGTGCACAGTGACTGGGTGGGATCCTCTGTGCCCTTGCTGGGTATGGGACACACGAGTCAGCCACTGACCCAGCCCTCCAGGCTCAGCACCACTGGTGGGGCCAAGGTGGGGAATAAGGACACAATAGGAGGACAACTCTGGGGCCCTGAGTGGGGGGTTGTTCAGGCACTTCCTTCCAGGAGGGCTTCTTGGAGGTGGTGGCACTAATGGAAAAGGCAGGATTGAAGCCCACGTCATCTGAGCTGTGATAGCCACTGCCTTAGTCCTGGCACCCCATGGTTCCTCTTCTCTGATCTGCCCCCCTCACCCAGCTCCCCCTGAAGTCCCCAGTGGCTGGGGGCCTCTTGGAGTTTGGGGCAGGGGCGCACATTTGAGGCAATGAGAACAATAAGCAGAATACATTAGTGAGGCTGTTGCTTCAGCTGCTGCAACAAAGATGCTCCAGCAGCCGTGGCTGGAACAAGATGGAAGTGCATCTCCCTCTGAGCTGGCGTGAAGGAGGCCCAAGCCGGGCTCCCTTCATCTCCGGGTCCCAGGGAGCAGGGCCAACACCCACCACCACAGGGGAGAGGAGTGGGCTCTGCCTTTTAAGGTACAGCCTCGAGGATGCCCGCATCCCATCTGCTCTTATCCCATTGGCCAGAACTTAATCACCTTCTGGGCTGCATCCAATCCCGAGGGAGACTGGGGCACGCAGTCCTCGTCCTAAGAAGGCATTGCCAGCCTAAATACAGGTGGGAGATGTAACCAGTGTGAGAAGGAGAGAGTGGAGAGAGCGGCACTCTGCCTGGCAGGTGCTATTTACCCCCGTTTACCAGATGCAGAAACTGAGGCTTGTAAGGCAGCACCCGGCCTCAGCCATTAGGTGCCAGGGCCCAAGTGAGGGTGACTGCCAGGCCTGAGGGCTAGACCCACTCCCTGCCCTGACTGAAGTGGTCCTGACCCTGCTCCCTCTCCCGGCCCCCAGCCAGCGGTACTGCATCTGCAACCCTGGGGTGGTTCGGCAGATCCAGAACATAGACACCATTTTCATCCTGGCCTTTGCCATCATCCTGCTCAACACAGACATGTACAGCCCCAACGTCAAACCTGAGCGGAAGATGAAGCTGGAGGACTTCGTCAAGAATCTGCGAGGTGAGCGGCCCCGGGACCCGGACTGTGGCATACAACCGTCCCACAATCTGCACACACACCCAGCTGGGCGTGGGGCCAGGACGTGAGTGTGCTGGGCTCAGGGCAGCGCAAGGGAGCTGGGCTCCAGCGCACCCAACCATCGCACATAGGGGCCTTGGGTGAGCACCGGCTCCACAGACACGGCACGAGTCATCCTGAAGAGGGCAGACTCCTGTCACGCTCCGTGACACACACTGGGAGCATGGACAGAGTGACCCATACCCGGGTCTTGTGCTGTGATGGTTTTAGCTTGTTTCGCAAAGATGCACAGGGATTCGACAGGTGGGCAAGCTCAGCCCAGCTCGGGAGGGCCAGGCCAGACATGGTCCACAGAGGCCGATGGGGTGATGTGTGGGAGCACAGTCGGGAACAGGGCAGGAGGGGGGGAAGCCAGGCAGGGGAGGGGCTGGGCAGAGTGTCTGTGCCACCATCCCTGCTGTGCCCTTTCCTACACTCCGTGTTCCTTATGAAACTGACTTGACTTTTTTTTATGTTTATTTTATTTTAGAGAGAGAGACAGAGTGGGAGCGGGGGAGGGACAGACACACACACACACACACACACACACACACACACGCACACAGAATCTAAAACAGGTTCCAGGCTCCCGAGCTGTCAGCACAGAGCCGGACATGGGGCTCGAACCCACAAAACGTGAGATCATGACCTGAGCCGAAGTCGGACATGACTGACTGAGCCACCCAGGCATCCCCTGACTTGCTTTTTGTGTGTGTGTTTTTTTAATTTTTTAACGTTTTTTATTTATTTTTGAGACAGGGAGAGACAGAGCATGAACAGGGGAGGGTCAGAGAGAGAGGGAGACACAGAATCTGAAACAGGCTCCAGGCTCTGAGCTGTCAGCCCAGAGCCCGACGCGGGGCTCGAACTCACAGACCATGAGATCGTGACCTGAGCGGAAGTCGGACGCTTAACCGACTGAGCCACCCAGACGCCCCTTGTGTGTATTTTTAAGAGGAACCTTATATAAGCACACTGTAAACAGGAAGACCGTATCATTTGCCACACGTAGGCAGCCATTGTAAAAATGAATTCAGTGCACGAAAACACCAGGCCGGGGCGAGTGGCCCATGTTAGACAGGTGCTAACGGTGGGCAGCAGGAAGGAAGGCCTTCCTGGTGTTGCTGCAGAGGAAAGGAATTGAAAAGGAGACAGCTGTCTCCCAAGTGGCACCATGTTAGCTGACAGCATGTCCTCGTTTACCTGGAGTCCCTGCAAGGAGGAGGAGGGACTATGTCCCTTTCCTTGGGAAACACCAAGCTGCAGCAGGCTGAGATCCCCTTAGGGTGTCATATTTTTTTTAAAAAAGGAAAAAAAGTTGGTCTGAATCAGGTCCAACTTTGTCAGCTTGTTGAGCTATTTTTTTTTTCCTACCCAGTTCTTTAAGTCTTCTGAACTGATGACAAAACTTTAAGTTTTTGATCTTTGTTGCGCCATTTAAATTTCCTATAAAACCACCGCTCTGTCGTCCCCTTTCCTGGGGCAGGAAGGCCCTCCCCTCCCACCCCCCCCCCCACCCGCAGCGGGGTTTGAACTGTCCTGGTGCGCCCCCTGGTGGTGGGTACCCTGCAACAGGCCAGCTAATGGGGTGCCCATCCAGAAGAGTGCCAAGCTGCCCGCTTTTCCCAGCTGGGCTCCAGGACCTGATCAGTCAGGGAAGCCGAGGGGCAGGGCTTGGTTCAGACCAACCAGACGGCCATTCCCTGCCCAGAGCACTCATGGTGTGTGGTCCTCTGCTAGATCTCAGGAGTGCTGTGGACCCCAAGGAATTCAGGTCTTAGCTACAGTTCCCAGGAAGCTAAGGAATCTGGGAATTTTCTTAATGGCAATTCAGCACCAGAGCGTGCGAGAGAAACCAGCAGATGCTTTGATGGGACAGGGGCTGTCTCTCCTCACAGGGCTGAGCCTGATTCTGGTCTTCACAGGGTCCCCCGTGGCCTTAGCGTGTAGGCCTGTGCTCCCTCGCTGCCCAGAGAGCAGGCTGTGTGCTGCATGCTGTTGGTGACCCCATGCGCTGCAGTTTAAAGGTCTTTGCGATTTGACTCTGATTTTTTTTTTCTGCCTTTAGACCTCACCCACATAATTGGGACTCCCCTGTATGGGGAACAACAGGAGCAGCCTGAAATGATTAGCCCAGAGGAGAGAAGGCTCGGGGAGGGAAGGGTTTCTCAGTCATATTGCCAGTCGGCCACCCTCACATCAGTGGCTTTGTCGTTTGTATCCGGCCTTGCACCCGACCATCCCAGCAGTCTGGGGGAGTTATCATCCCACTTCTCAGGAGATCGAGCTGTCAGCTGTCTCCCAAGCCTGAACCATTCCCTCCAAATCCCATCTTTTCAAGCCAGGAACTCAGGAGTGTTCTGTTCAGTCTTCCTTGTGTTCAGAAGGGTAGCCAAGGCAGAGGGAAGGGATCTGCCCAAGGTCACGTCCACGGGGGCAGGACTCTGGTCTCCCACAGCCTGGCTGGTGCTCCGCACCAGGCAGACGTCCAGCTTGGTGTTTGTAGAGGAGACCTTCCCCCCTGTACACACTGGGCGCATTTTCTCTGGAATTCCTCACTCTGGTTCCCCCGGGGAGACCCTCAGCAGGAGTGCCTTTGGGGGGTTGGAGGGTAAGCGGGGGAGGAATCGCTCACCAGCATGGCAGCCAGACGAGCAATGATTTTCTTTTATTGATGTTTGTTTTTAAGTTTTCTAGATTAATTTTTTTTAATGGCTATTATCCTCACATAGTTTCAAAAAAAAAAAAAAAACACACAAAGTAAGACAAGCTAGCAATCACATTCTTTGGTATTTACCCAAAGGAATTGAAAACCCCGTACATCCACACAGAATCCTGCACAGGATGTTTATAGCAGTTTTATTCATAGTTGCCAAAACTTGGCAGCAGTCGAGAGATGTCGTTCGGTGGGGGAACGGATACATAAACGGTAGTCCATGCAGACAATGGAATATTATTCAGCACTAAAAAGAAAAAAGCCATGAGAAAACAGGGAGGAACCTTAAAAATGCATACCACCAAGTGAAGAAAGCCAGTCTTAAATGGTTGCATACCATAGGAGGCCAGCCATATGACCTTCTGGAAAAGGCAAAACTATGGAGACATAAAAGATCAGTTGTCACCAGGGATTGGAGGGAGGAGGGGCGGAGGAGGTAGAGCACGGGGGAGTTTTCGGGCAGTGACACTATTCCACCTGACTCCGTGATGGTGGAGACGTGTCGGTAAACGTTTATTATCGAACACACAACACCAAGAGTGAATCCCAATGTAAATTATGGATTTTGGGTGATAATAGTGTGTCAGTGTGGGTTCACTGTTTCTAATAAATATATGACTCTGGTGTGGGAAGTTGGTAGTGTGTGGGGGCCGGTGTTACGGGGAAATCTCTGGGCTTTCCCCTGAATTTTGCTGTGAACTTAATTGCTCTAAAACACAGTACTAAAAAATAGTCTGGTTTTAAAAAATGTGTGGGGTGCCTGGGTGGCTCAGTTAGTTGAGCGTCCAACTCTTGATTTCAGCTCAGGTCATGATCCCAGGGTCATGGGATTGAGCCCTGTGTTGGGCTCTGCTTAGGATTCTCTCCCTCTCTCTCTGTCCCCCCCTCTTCCCTCTGCCACTCTCCCCGCTCTCACACTCTGTAAGTCTAAAAAAAAAAAAGTATGAATGGTCAGTAGCAGAGCCCCTCCCACCCCTACCTGTGTGCCCAAGGCCACACCCTCCCCCTTACAGTTCCGTGTCCGTTCCCTGTGGTCATCCTCATTTTCCTGGCAGCTGTGTGGTATTCCATTGCACCTGTGCAGGGATGGCTTAACCAGTCCCCTATTAATGGGTAAATGGGTGAATCCCAATCTTCTGCTCTTTGGAAACCATGCTGCCATGAGTGCCCTGGTCTGTGCATCATGGCCCATGGGATAAATTTCCCCCGGATGCAACCACTGGCCCAGAGGGGCTTTGAGTGTATATTTGTGACCCTCCCACCAGCAGTGGCTGGGAGGCCCCTTCCCACAGCCTCGCCAACTGCGCAGTTTACCAGACCTCTGGACCTCTGCCAGTCTGTGGTCTGAGGACTGGCATGGGGTTGAGTTTCTCTCTTGAGTGGGGCCGAGTTTTCCTCGCAGCAGTTTTTCAGGGTATAGCGGAAAGGGTGCATGCCTGTCGTCAGAACAACCTGGCTTCAAGGCCAGACCCCAGCTTCTTTCGCATGTGACGTGGGACAACAGCTGGTGGCGCTGCTCAGGTGCACGGAGTTCTCGCTTTCTGGGAACGCACCGCCGCTGCTCTGTCTTCTTCATGAGACCTCCATGAAGTCACCCGTGCGCTTGGTGGCCCACTTCACAGAGGACCCCCAGCGCAGAGACTCGGTCCCACGGCTCGTGAGGGGCAAAGCAAGAACTTAGGCCCATGCCTGTGGGAGCCTGAAGCCACAAACACCAGCTTCACAGCCACCCCCAACCCCGGGCCCTTCCCTGAGCCTTGCATTCCCAGCTGCGGAATGGAGACGGTCACACCCACCCAGCGGGGCTGTGGTCAGGATTAGCAAGCTGATGTTTATAAAGCCCTTGGAGCATGGCTGGAAGCTGGCACAGCCCTCTGTGTGCTGATCTGGGTGGCTATGCTGGCCTTGTCCTGGTGGAAGGATCCTAGGGCATTTCATAATTGACTGAAGGTGTTCAGTAGCTGTGGGTCTGGAAGGTCTCTGGTTCTGCTGAGGATTGATGAAAGGGATTGATATTCTGATTGGGTTTAGAAACTTGGTAAATCAGGGGTGAGCCTGGGGCCCTGAAGCTGAGTGGTGCCACAGCCACCCAGACCCTGGCCCGCCCTGATGCCTGGCTACTGTCTCCTTCCCAGGTGTGGACGATGGTGAGGACATTCCCTGGGAGATGCTAATTGGGATCTATGAGCGCATTCGCAAGCGGGAACTGAAAACCAACGAGGACCATGTGTCCCAGGTGCAGAAGGTGGGAAAGCTCATCGTGGGGAAAAAGCGAGTATGTGGTGGCCCTGCATCCCTGGCTCCCTCACTCCCACCCACCCCCCTGATGCGACCCCAGGCCTGCCCCACTGGCATTAGCTTTGGACAGGGGCCCTGATGCCATTTGGAACCTGGCTTCTTCGGGGCATAGTTGGGGGGGGGGGGCGGTTCCTTTAGCTTTAGGGTGGCTCCTGCCTGATATTGGGGAATAATAACCATTGGCCCTGGGTTATATTTAAAGAGAGCCTGAGGCTCTTAAGAAACCAGCCCAAGTTGAGCAGTGGTCCCTTGGTGGCCTGGGAATGCCCTTATCGGCCTTTCCAAGTTCTGGCAGCGAGGAGGTCTCCTGAGCTGTGTGTGGCATGTCTGGACAAAGGCTATGGGAACATGCCTCTGGAGGGGTGCTTACCTACTCGGATGTCATCCCATTAGCTCTCTCATGTCCCAGGTGCATGCTTTGGATCATTAATATCTTTTCTTGTTTGTTTAATGTTTCCCACATGGATTGGATCCCTGCATCACGGGCTTGGCTGTGTGAGTATCCCTCTGCTTTTACATCCTGGCTGATATCCCGCACCAGGTTGGGGTTGGGGTGGGGGCAGAGAGGTCCACCATGTTCTGTGTTCACCTCCCTGCATGCCCTGGTTCCCAGATCTACAATTCTGGCTGCTTGAGTTCCTTTCCAGCGTGATAAGAAATTTGATTTTCATAATTCTCCCAGCCTCGAACCTCTGCAGGCCCAGACTGCAGCCACCTGGGGAGGGTTGTGTACCCTCAGGCCAGGGCAGATGGTGTCCCTCCCTCTCACCCGGCCCGGTTGAGCGCAGAGGCCAAGGCTTGCCTCCGACCTGAGGCACTGTGCCCAAAACAGATGAGGCTGATGGGCCATTGCAGGCCTGCCCACCCAACCAGCCCTCTGCCGCCCACACTCCACTGTCACCACCTTGAGCAGGTCTGCCTGCCTGCTCACCCCAGGAGCAGCAAGGCTAGCCTTGCAGTCACGTGGCACTTTCCTTATGTGTCTGTCTTTACCCTTCACCAGGCAACCTGCACTGCAAGAGTCAGCGTCGCAAACCGGTCTGCTCCCCCCTCTTCCCACCTTGGCCTAGAGACAAACCACTAGACGCTGCCGTGGCCAGCCCTCACCCACCTCTCCGGCCCCGCCTCCTGCCACCCTCTCCCCTTCATGCTTTTATCCCAAATGATGCCCCTCCCTGAGCACGCCAGCCTGGGCCAAGCCCTTCCTCCCATCTTCCTGACGCGCTGAGCTCCGGCCTCCCACCAACAGGGTACCCGTTGCAGAGTGAACCCTCCCTGCCAGCACATCCCTTTACAGGAGACCTGCTGTCTCCTGCATGAGCCTGGGTGCTCCAGAGCCACCACTGGGCCTTCCCAGTGACTTCTCACCACAGCCCTTAGACACCATACAGGTTGTACCTGGCCTTGCGAGTGGCTCGGCCTTCGGCAGAGTGGGGGTTCACGTGAACTCATGGCAGGCGTGCTCCGCGTGGAGGCCCAGGCCAGGCCCCAAGGGGTGGTGTGGCTGCCGGCCCAGGAGTTGGGGCAGGGAACCATCAGAAGCATCGGGATTCTTTAGGAGGGGCCTGGAATCCTCTCTCGGCTCTGCACCTTCCCAGTTGTGTGACTGAAGCAAGTTGCTCAACCTCTCTGTGCCTCAGTGTCCTCATCTCAAGTAGACACTCTGGAGAAATCTTTGCCGGGACTAACAGGCTTATGTGTGTGATGGGCACTTTATGGGGACTGAGAAATCACGAATTCCTCACTGTGGGGGCTCCCGTGTGCACGTGATGCTCTAAGACTTCTGGGACCTGCCTGAAGGAAAGGAAAGGAGGTGTCGCGAGAGGCAGGGACGCTTTCCACGGCCCTTCAGGAGAACTCCTGAGGAAGAGCAGGGAAAGTTGCAAGGAGTCCAGACACGTCTGCTGTGTGCGGTTGGTGGGAGAAGGCGTTTTCGAAGGCCAGGCCCAAGGCTGGGTTCCCAGCACACAGGGACTGCAGCGGAGGGGCTGGGGGCTGACGCAGCGCTTCCTCCCCATACAGGTGCTCTCTCTGCCCCACCAGCGGCCGGTCGGCTACTGCCGGCTCTTCGAGGTTCCAGACCCAAAGAAGCCCCAGAAGCTCGGGCTGCACCAGTGAGAAATCTTCCTGTTTAATGACGTCCTGGTGGTATGTGGTTCCCCAGAACGTGTCATGGCTGGGACCCGTGGTTTGGGGCAGCCTTGAACTGTAGCTCAGGTCTCCCATCTGGCCTTGTGTGCCTGCGCTTGGGGAAAGGCACCCACGTGCGTGGGGTGGAGGTGAAGGGGATGGAGTCAGCCCCACGGTCTTGGGTTACAAGAGGCAGAATCTAACTCATAGCGCGGCCGACGAAAACAGGGCTTCGTCAGCTTATGTAAAAGCCCAGAGGGGGGTGTGGGGCTTCAGCCCCAACTATTTCTAGAAGCTTACACAGTGTCAGTGGGACTGCTTTATTAGGCTCTCTGTCTCTCAGCTGCGTGGGGTCCCTTCTCAGGAGCTCTGTCCACAAAGAGAAAGTCAGTCTCCGCAGTTGCAGGCTTAATCCTGCCCCCTCCCTGCATCCCCAGCCACCAGGGGGATTTTCTTGGGAAGAGTCCTGGCAGAGGTCTTACTGGTTCCCGGGCCCATGCCTGAGCCGCTCACAGGGGCCAGGCAGGTGCAGTGCTGTCTCATTGGCTAAACCTGGGTCACTGCTCACCCCCAGGAGTGCCGGGTGGCAGAGAGGGGGTTCCCCAAAGGGAAAATGCGGAGCTCTTGCCCAAAAAAAGGTGGCATGGATGCTGGCCACTGGGGATAAAGATGCCCCTGGAGACAATGGGGGGAAACTGTCCCTTGGGTCTTTGTCTCTCCTGCATTCCCCAGGCTTTCTTGCTAGAGGCCCTTGTCCCTGACCCCTCCCTGCCTGAGAACCAGCCACTTCTCTATGACTGCTGAGGTTGGAATCTGGACCTGTGGGTTTCAAGTCTTTGCCAAGAGTCCCTGACCTCAAGCAAGTGACTTCAAATTCCTGATCCTCTGTTTCCTCCTCCAAAATCTCTCAGGCAGTCACAGAGCTCAGGTGGGGTCCCGGGTGTCCGAGCCCGGCCTGGCGCCTTCGGGGTCATGTGCAGCACGGTGCCTGCCACCTCTCTGCTGAGGGGCTTCATCGCCAGCCAGGACGACAGCTGGGATTCACGGGAGCGGATGCCAGCATCCATGTCAGGATGTGCCTGGACACACAGGCCTGCCCTGCCCCAGAGGCCTCCTGACCTCTGCACTGCCGAGAGGGTTTTGACGTTAGTCTCGGTCAGAATCCCGAGCGCCCAGAGTTGCCCCTGAGCGGTGCAGGCGATACAACTCAGCCTCTGTCTTTGGCTGCCCCCAGGTGACCAAGATCTTCCAGAAAAAGAAGAACTCCGTGACGTACAGCTTCTGACAGTCCTTCTCCCTGTACGGCATGCAGGTTCTGCTCTTTGAGAACCAGTGTAAGTCCGTGCTGGGGGCCTGCCGTGGCCCGGCCTCGAGTGTGCGTGCTGGAGCACTCGTCCACACGTGGCCGTGTGTCACGTGGCGGAAACGGTGTCACAACTCCCACCTTGTAGTCACGAAGTGCTGTGCTCCCCAAGGATCTCCCCCTGGGGATCTCCCCCAGCTCTCCCACGTGTGTTCCGCATTCCTGCTTCGCCAGCAGAGAGAAGGTTGCAGGCCAGGGGTCTAACGAGCAACAGTACCTGGGGAGATTTTGATAACATTGTACATGGTGGTGATCGCCTTTGCTTTTGCTCCTACGTCTTCTTACCGTGTGGTTAAAATTTTTTTAATTCAGGGAGGAGTGGATTTATGCCAATAAAATGTTGCCTGGAAGACACCAAGTAAATGGCACAGTGATGTGCAAACACAGGCAAACAAACAGGTGCAGGAAAGGCCTGGGGGGCTGTAGGACAGGAGCCCGGTCCTGAGCGGAGAGCCCGGGTGCAAATGCGTCAGGTCCTAGCGGTCCCTGGGCCACATTCCCTTTGTCTGTAAAGTGGGGTGATAGCACCTACCTCAGGGACTTAGGTGAGTCCATACATGAAGTGCTTAGAGCAGGATTTATTCTTAGGTGTTATTGGAGTCTTCTCTGTGTATGAGTGGGCCATGGGGCCTGAGGACTTGGGGGAGGAGCTGACACCCCCACTGACTTTTTTCTGTTGACCTGGTCTTTCTCTGATACCCAAGCCCTTCCCTTTACCTTTCTCCCTCTTTTTCCCGTCCCTGTTGGAGGTCCCTGAGCTGTAGGCTGAGCCAGGCCTCCTGAGATGGGGGGTGAGGGGGAGATCCTGTTGCCCTGCCCATTTTGCACTGGCCCCAGGGGAGGACCGTTCCAGTCAAGCGTCATGATATCTCCAGCAGCAGGGAAGCCCTCATCCTCTCAGACAGGTTGCCAAGCTACCGTCTGATCCGCTTTCAATCTGCAGGTTGAAAAAGAACCAGGGACCTGTGCCTGGGCCATCCCTGCCTTGCCTTGGTTTCTACCAGGGTGGAAGGTGGCCTCAGGGAGCATGGTGCCACCCCACATCGTCCTGACCGGAAGGCCCTCTCTCTGAAGTGGTGGCGGTGGTTGTGATGCTCCCAGCAGTGGGCCCGACCAGACTGAATCCACAGGCAGAGGCTGTGCCCTCCTCGTTTTTACATTCCCAGGGCTCAGCCCTCAGCCCTGAACCCAAGGTCCTGGCATAAGCCCAAGAGTCGACACTGACATTTCTATGGGACATGCCTTCATAGCAGGGATCTCAAAGTGGTAGCCGTGGGTCAGTCGCAGCCCAGTTATGTGTTTGGTTTACACATTTAAAAAAATTTGTTGAGCTGATACTTAATATCTAAAATTACTAAAATTGGGGGCAGCTGGGTGGCTCAGCCCGTTAAGCGTCCAACTTCATCTCAGGTCATAATCTCACAGTTCGTGAGTTTGAGCCCTGCATCGGGCTCTGTGGTGATGGCTCAGAGCCTGGAACCTGCTTTGGATTCTGTCTCCCTCTCTCTCTCTTTGCCCCCTCCCCCCTCACACTCTGCCTCTCTCTCTCTCTCTCTCTCAAAAATAAACATTAAAAAAATTGAATTAAAAAATAAAATAACTAAAATTTTAGATATTTTTGAGTTTTCTTGAAAACCGAGAAGGTTTTTGCTAGGCCCACATTCCCACGTCATGTGGCTGTCATGGGCTGCACGCCCCTCACCCCCCCCCCCACTCTGTTGCTCAGTCTCATGTGGTTTACTTCCTACATTTATGGGAACACACTAGGCATTTGAGTTCCCTGCCTTGACTTAGGTCTGAGCAAAAGTGGGTTTGGTGTTTGGACCAAGAACTTCCAAACATCCAGTAGCTTATGCTTGATTCCCACTGAGGAGAGAGATGCTACCAGGGGACAAAAGCCACAGAGATTCTGTGAGCTTGGAGGTGGCACCAGGCAGGTCACAGGCCAGAAAGACTGAGCATTCAGCATAGAGTGCATTGGGTATGGGGCGCCCATGAAGCACCCAAGGGAACTGAGGGTCTGGAGGCCACTTGTGAGAGAACAGAGCTCAGTGTGCACTCAGAATTGCCCAGGGAGACCAGATAAGACTCCCCCCCAGCACAGGACACTGACTGTGACTCCCGGACTCCACCCCTGGCCATTCTCGAGCTTCAGGCAATGACCAAGGACCTTGACTTGAAGGGTCTAGGCTCCATGACCTTCAGGTTGAGGAAGTAATAGGGGCCCTGACCTCTGTTCAGATTGGCCAAATCTGCCCCAGACTTCTGCATAGAACAACACAGACCCAAGTCAGGAGATGGGGATTTCCTGGCAGTCTCTCTGGTCTGCCCTGTGGATGCTTTTCCTCCCTGGTTAGACATGTCTGCTGAGAGCCTGGACCCTTAGACTTAGCATTTTCTTGACCAGCAGAGAGAGTGCAGAGAGCACCCAGGGATCCATGGGTTCTTCTCCTCCCCTTCTCCTTTGTAGACTACCCCAATGGCATCCAGCTCACATCTGCTGTCCCTGGAGCAGACATCAAAGTGTTAATAAACTTTAATGCTCCCAATCCTCAAGACCGGAAGTTCACCAACGACCTGCGGGAGTCCATCAAGGAAGTGCAGGAGATGGAGAAGCACAGGATAGAGTGTAAGTCCCAGGCCCCCTGGAGAGGAAGAGCCAGCAGCCCCGGCATCTCATGGGACTTGCTGGACGCGGCCGTTGGTTCCCATCTGGTGCCAGGGACTCTGGGGGCCCACAAAAGTGAGGTGCCCTGGTCTCACCTGGCCTTCCCACAGCCCTGTGACAGGGCAGCCCCCATACCCAGGCCAGAGGAGGTGGCGTGGGGAGGGCAGCAGAGGCCTCCACGTGAGAGTGAGGGCTTCCATGGCCCAGGCCCATCCTGCCTGTGGGACCACATGGCATGGCCTGAGAGAGCCTGGTTCCCCCGTCGCCCCACGAGACGAGATTTCCCGGAGATCCGGAGCTGATCTCGTTGCACCTTGGTGTGCTTATTCTTCTTTCCTCTTCCACGTCAGGGAAGTCACCACCAAGCCCATCCTGTGGGTTTCATCGGACCTGATTATCATCTTTTCTCTCCTGGCTCCAAGCCTCACTCCCTGGAGACACACAACTACCCCCACCTTTGGGCCCCACCCACGGCAAGGTCGGGTTACCCCTTGCTCATCCGCAGACCCAGGCCAGACAGTCTCCTTGCCAGCCCTCAAGCCTGCAAAGTGACGGTCTTTCCTGCAGACCCCAAGGCCCGTGCCTCTCCAGCCTCCCTTTCAGAGTTTCCTCCTGGCTCCCTTTTGTCAAAGGCAGCGTTCGCACCTTCTCTTTCTTTCCCAAGACAGCCGTGGGCCCTGACTTTTCCTCAGGCTAAACAGATGGCAGCTGGGTGTGATGCCAAGCCTACACAGAGGGCCCAGAGCCTCCCCCTCAAGGCTTTGTTTTCTCACTGGTCCCTCGCCCCCTCTGTGTCAGCAGAGCTCGAGAAACAGAAAGGCGTCGTGCGGCCCAGCATGTCCCAGTGCTCCAGCCTCAAAAAGGAGTCCGGCAACGGGACGCTGAGCCGAGCCTGCCTGGATAACAGCTAAGCCAGCGGTGAGGGCCTCAAGCGCAGTGCCCTCAGCAGCTCCTTGCGGGACCTCTCTGAAGCGGGTAAGAGCGGGCCAGGACCCCCTTCCTAGCCCAGCACACTCAGGCACTCAGACGTGCCGGGAAAGGACTGCAGTGGCGGCTGGTGGCGGCAGGGCTAGGACGGAGTGCCGTTGGGTTTCCCGTGACTGTCCCCAGACCGTAGTAGCATCTGACCACACAGAGAGGGTGTCCCAAAAAGGCCAGAGGAAACAGGATCCAGTTGTCAAGGCAGAACAGCCAGGAGGTTACCCCTATTCTCCCTTTCTTCTTCTAGGGTTTTTATTTTTTCTTTTATTTATTTTCCAGAAACTGCTCTCACACAGAGTGAGCCAGGCCCCACTGATGGATGTGTCCCTTGTCCTCTGTGCTGCCGCGTCCCTGTGTTTTATGCTGATGAATGAAATGGAGTGAAGCCCTCGAAACTGTGTTTGGAGACCCCCCTCTCCCACTGTCCCTGGTCTCATTTCCCTCACGGAGGTCTCCCTTCCTGGGAAACCCGGGCCCCCATCTGGCCCAAGGGCAGTGGCCGCAGCTGCCCCTTGGATGTCGTGGCGGTGGGGGGAGGGGGGAGAGCCCTGGCACAACCGTGGTTTTTGTTACTGTTTCTTTGTTTCTGTGTGTGTTTATTTGCTGCCAGCCTCTTAACCCCTAAGCAAGCAGCACCCCTAGAGCCTCCCAGATTTCCCAGGGGAGGAGGTGTGTCTAGAGTGTCAGGGAGCTTTTGGGGGCCGCTCGCCCGGCCGGGTCCCCTGGGCCAGCCACCCGTGAATGTTGTTTAGCCTGCTTTGCCTGCAGTGCTGTCAGAGAAGCTGTGGAGGGACAGCCCCTGAAGCCCCCCAGTCACGTCTCAACAGGCAGCTTCTCCTGGGAGGAGGCTCCAGCTACAATGGAGCAGAGGTTACAGGACGTTGTCCCACAGAGGGCACGCGGCTCTGGGTGTCCCGGCTCTAGGAGCCTGATTGCAGGCCCTGGGTTGTTGGAAAAGACCCTTTCTTGGGCCAAGATCAGCCGCCTCCTCTCCAGGGGCCTGGCAGCCCCCTCCACTTCTAGGGGCCTCACCTGCCCCACCCTGCCTCGGACATTACCTCGTGGCCAGCCCTGGGCCCTGCTACTAAAAGAGCCCGCTCATGACTCCATCCCACACCTGCCCCACCGGCCGCACTGCCTCCCTCCAGCTTACTCATTTCCCAGAATTTTTTTTTCTTTTTTTTCTTTTTTTGAGTTGGAATTTTTTTGTCCTTATTTTGTCCTGTCATTTTTTTTTTATAGTAAAAATCAGAAATCCATTGCCAGCATGAGGGTTTACCCAGGGTTTCTCAACCCCAGCACCATTGACGTTTTGTGCCAGATAATTCCGTGCTGTTGGAGGATGCTGTCCTGTGCACTGCAGGATGTTTACCAGCATCCCGGGCCTATACTTAATAGATGCCAAGAGTATCCCCCCCCCCCCAGTCATAACAGACAATGTCTCCAGAAATGTACAGGGGTCCTCTGGGGGACAAAAATCACCCCTAGTTGGCAAAGTGCCACGGGTTGAGAACCACTGGTTTTCCCTATGGCTTGTTAAACCCAGCTAAATGTAATTGGACAGCTCTGGGCCTCTGCAGGCTGGTAGCCGGGACCTCTGTTTGGGTTTGTGCAGTGGAATTAGGCCTGGCCTCTCTGTTCCCTGATGCAGCACCTGGAGGGCGGATGGGTCCCGTCCAGTCCCTCAGGTAACAGTGGCTCTGTTGGAACCGAGGCTCCCAGCGTGGACAGCCACACCTAGGGCTCCAGCTCCTGGGGGTCAGATAGAGCTGCACCCCCAGGCCTGTGTGAGGGACAGAGTGCTGAAGTTCAGCTGCTTTCCTTCTATCGTCGCCATTGCCATTGTCGTTTGGACATTCTGAACTAAGAAAAACTCTAGTGATTGAGTCTTCCCAGGAGACCATGTGAAGAATCCCCCGGGAAGGCAGCCCCCTGTCCCCAGGAAGCCTGGAGGGTGTGTTTGAATCCTGGCAGCTGCCAAGGCCCCAGACTGGGAGCCCTCCACGTGCAGTCTCCAGAGGGAGACCGGCCAATGTTGGCAGCCATCCAGGAAGATGCTGGGCTCAGCACCCGAAGACGTGCCCCAGACTGGGTCGGAGTGAAGCTCTCCAGAGGCAATGTCACTCTCCCCACCGTGGCCCTCACTAAGAGGGCTGCTGGAGAAAAGGCAAGGCCTCGGTGATACTCTCTCCCTTCGGGAAAGCTAGCGCTCAGTTGTTGGCACGTCACTGCTCTGGGGACGTCTGCCCTGGACCTGCAATCACACGTCATTCCGGGTGACGACACACCTCAGACGTGGATCCCCCAACCCCCACCACCAATTCTCTCCACACGGTCTTCCTTCGTCCGGGATCCATGCTCATTTCAGTGGCACCAGAGCCCTGTCGGACTGCGATCAAGGGCCTGCGTGGACCGGGGACACAGGTGTGACTGCGGCCTTAACCCCTGGCCCAGATCAGTCAAGTCATGATGGACACTATCCCCAAGCCCCCAGGGTCCTCCTTCCCCTCCCAGCCAAGCTGCCCAACATCAGTCTCCAGAGATAGGATGTCTCCCAGAGGCCATGGGACCTGCCTGCACCTGTCATTGCTCCAGGGCCTAGCCAGAGACCTGCCACGTTCTGCCCCAGGGAACCCGGGAAGCCCTCTCAGGGGAGATTTGGTGGCTCCTGGTGGCCAGTGTCCAAAGCAGCACCTGCTCAGCCTCCAGCATTATTAAGGACCACAGGGTAGGACCCTGGGTTGAGAGCCCTTGCTGCATTCTGTGCCGATACCAAGAAGCAGGAGAAGGCTGTGAAGAGCCATGCTGGGAACTCCTTCCAGACGTGGTTACTGATCCTGGCCACGGTTGGCCTGGCAGGGCCTGATCAGGTTCTGGGAGAGGCACTGGGCGGGGCAGGGCTCACCTGTGGCTGGTGCAGGACCCCCCCCCCCAAGAGAGAGGGAGCATAGCAGGAGATAGAGTGCAGGTGAGGGATAGTGTGGGTGCATGGGTGAGAGCCACTTTCCCAGCATGCTTCACCTCCATTAGCACATGATGTGCACCTGTGTGCACACACCCGGACACAGGTCTATAGCGAGCAGGTGTCGTGGGGTGTGCCCATGACTAGGGGCTCTGGGACTGGACTGCAGACAGCAGTGAGGTAGGGATACCTCACATCTCATGCTTATTTGGGAAGTTGAAAAGATGGATTCTGAGAAACTTAGCATCACTCAAAGACATCCAAGTTAAAAGTGTCCTAAGTCTTGGCCCACTTGGGGGCAGGAGGAGGAGGGTTTTGTTGTACTTCAGGTCAGATACCACACAGAGCCCCCAAACCTAGCTCCAGGCCTGGCCTAAGTCCCCTTGAGAGAAGCACATCAGTCGGAAGACATTGCTGGGCACTGGTGGGACGGGCTGGCCTTACTGTGTCCCTGGTTTTCAGTTACGGGAGCCTTCTAGGCTTCGAGGGGCCAGAGAGCTGATTTTAAAACCGCAGAGACAGCAGAGATCTGACTTCAGCATTTCTGCATGGTGCCACAAGATCCCGAGTATCTGATGCTCACGTCTACCCTACTCAGAGGAAGGCGCGTACCCATTTCACAGATGCAGAAACTGTGCTAAAGAATCAAAGGAGTGCCAGGTGGGGTTACCTCTTCAGCCAAAGAGCCTCGTTCTGCTCTATGTCCCTGGACCACTGTGTTGGGACAAAAAGCAGGAAGGGAAGATGGCCAGCCTCTCTTCTCATACGAGCTGAAAGATGAGGATATGTGACGACCCTCATCTTTCTTCCAGCTGGGAATAAGGGCCAGGTCCTACGTGGTTCTCCCTGGTCCTCAGCAACTGGTGGAAAACACTCTTGCCCTAATTTTCTGTGTGGCCCTGTCCTGAGCGAGCTCTGAAGCCCTCTCACACATGCCTGAGTCAAGCAAAGTTCCCAGCTGGGACTCAGGTTTGGGGGTTGGCAGGCCAAGGAAAGGGTCCGAATGTCCCCCGAGTCCACTGTTGTATGCCCAAGATCAAGGCTCCGTCCCAGTACTCTCAGACGCCACGGTGAGGCCTGAAGGACCCACAGACCCACTCTCTACGCCGCACAGGGACAGCTTCTTGGCCACAGAGAGGCACGTAGCAGCCTTTCCATCTTTCAGGCTCCTGGGCTCACTCAGCCTGCATTCCACTCAGAAGGCAGCATGGCCAAGCTTCCCAGCCCCAGAGATGGACAGGCAGACCTGGGTGTGAGTCCCGCTCGCTCACTGTGGAATTGGACAGTCGGTCCATGAGCCTCAGCCTCCACCTCCTCCTCCTCCTTGGCACAAAGGGACACCTGTACTGCATTGCTGCGGGGCTTGACCAAGAACAAATGTGTTCGGCTCGTGGCCAGGGCTGCACAGGTGGAAGCCTCCAGAACATCAAGTGGGCGGCCCCTTCTCTGTCCCCTCTTCCTATCTGCTTTCCTGAGGGCTGGACCCCGAAGCTTGGGCACCCACCATTCTTGCCAGCCTCAGTGTCCTGCAGGAATCCATGGAGAGGGCCTCCAAAAGGACCCTGGAGGCCAGGCTGAGCCTTAGGCCTCCAGAACCAAGAAGACACAGCCTTCCTGTAACACATTTAACATATATTGAGTGCCTACTATATGCCATGTGCCGGGGGGTAGTAGAAAGCCATCGGCAGGCAGCGCTCACAGCTGAGGGAGCACTTGTGGCATCCGGAAGGGTGGTACCCGCAGAAGGGAAGCAGGACTCTGGGCTCTCCCAGCAGTCCCTACCCTGCCTCCTGCCCCTGGCCAGGGCACTGCACAAACGAAACAGTTGGCTCCAGAGGCACCAGTACATTTGAGCTCCCCAGAAGGAAAAGACAGGACACCAAGTTTAGTTTTCTCCTAACCATCAACCCCACCCTGCCTGCAAGGGGGGAGATGTATATGTATGTGTGAATATGCATATACATATGTATATGAAATCCACGCAGTCAGGGCCACATAGGACCACATCTTGTTTGTTTTGAGCCATTGGAGAAGCTGCCCCTGTCCCATCCCCTGTTGGCAGGTGGCTGGAGCCAGGGCATCTGGCCCCCACTGTGCACGCGCCCCAGCCCACCTGGAGGCATCCCCCCACCCCCCACCTCCCCACCAACAGACTGCCAGTCCAGGAGAAGTGGTATCAAGTTGGGGCTGGTTGAAAACGATTTTTTTTCTTTGAACTCCCCCTCCTTTTTTTTTTTTTTCTTTTGAAACTCATTACTGCCCTCCCAGGGGCTTCCCTATGGAGCCAGTCCTCTGACCGTCCCCCCGTCCTGCGGCAGTGGTGACCCAGGGCCAGGCAGGCGGCGGCCTGGCCTCATGTCCGTGTCTAACCTCTGGTATTGCATGTTCTGGGCAGGGAGGCGAGGGCGTCGCAGCAGTGCGGGATCGCTAGAGAGCAATGTGGAAGTAAGTAGGAAGCGCCTACGTCCAGCTGGCTGTCGTGTGTTGCCTCCCTGATCCTTGGTTTATATCTGTTGTCTTTTTTTTTTCGGTTTTTTTTTTTCCGTTTTGCTCTTCCTTCCCCCTACTACACAGAGGCGCAGACACGCCCTGTCCCCCATGCCTGCCTCAGCCCCAGTGCATGCCAGCTTCCCCCCTCCTAGAATCGCCCGTGTCTCTCACCGCTTGTTTGGGCTGGACCCATGGGAGGTGGGGGTGGTTCTGGATTTCGTGTTTTAGTTCCCGCTTAACCCCGTCCCCTGTGCCCCCCCAAGCATGGTTAACATCCCTGCTTCCTGACACTCCCCCACCCCCACCCCGGGGACCCGGCCTGCCGACACTGCTCCTGGGCGGGAATCACCGCCCGCCAGGCATCTGTGCACCCTCCACCCGCACTGTCGGGGGCGGGAGGGTGGGTTTTGCCCATCTCTTGACTTCCATGCTCTGCCATCCCCATCGCTTCCTTCTTGGAGTTCTGATTGCTGTGTGTCTGCAGTCAGGACATCATGGAATTGCTTAGCTAGCTCGGGGGAGGAAAGCCATGAGAGAAAGAAAAAAGTCCGTGTGGATTTCATGAAATTACATTCATCTGCCAACCATTTCTATATTACTGTTCACATCGTAACCTCAGCTTGCAGACCTTTTTGTTTCCTTCTTTTTCCTTGTTTGATTTGCAGTAGGTAGCTGCAGTGAAATGCCTAGGCAGCCCCCCCACCCCTCCAACAAGGACAAGGTCCCCCGAGCCCCCGCCCGGTCCCTACCACCAGCTTCCCAGAAAGCTCGGGGCCCACACAGGCAGAGCAGATGGTGCAGTTTTAGCAGGAACGGGGTTCTTCTTCATGCACATCAGCCCAGCCTACTCCACGCAGCACATGGCGCTCACAGGCATCCCCGGGCCAGTCTTTCTGATCCGAAAGCTCAGGCTGCCTTCCGTATCAGGACGAGAGCAGAAGTCACACTTATGTTTCTGCTGCTGCTGCTTTGACCAGACAGGAGCTTCCCTCATCCCCTACCCCATCCCCACTCCTCTCAGTGGAAGGCCACCCTGGGTCCCTGTGGCCCCCAGTCGCATGAGAAGAGGTGGCACTGACCCAGCCTCACCCAGCCCCGCCCTCTGCAGCCAGAGAGTTAACTAAGGCTTAGCAGTCAGTGGGTGAACATTTTACATCAAAAAAAAAAAAATCCTTCTGACATAAGTGCTGTAAGGTCTTTTAATTTTTATTTCTATGAATTTCCTTTTTAGGGGTCCATCATTAGCAGTCCTCACATGCGCCAGAGAGCTACATCAACACGAGAGTGTCCATCTCACCCACACCAGACTATGCCTAACTCACCCTCCCTCCTGGGCTCCTTATTTGGGAGTAAGAGAGGGAAGCCCCCTCCCCAGGCCCACCTGCCCTCAGCCCCTCCCCAGCCACCCCCCACCCACCGGGCCTGCCCCACGTGCAGCACTCTGGGGCCAGCCACCACCAGGGGCCTGCTGAGGGCCTGCCCCAGGCCCAGGAGCACGGGCACCACGCCCAGTACTGCCACGTGCAGCAGAACCCGCCCCCCTACCACCACCACCACCACTACCACCCCCCCAGCACATCCAGCATGCACACCAGTACCACCACGGCCCCCACGGGGGGCACCCACCCTATGGGGCCCACGTGCACAGCCACCCACCGCTGCCCTCGGCCCACGCCAGCCACCAGGGCCACATGGGCCATGGCCACACAGTGCACCACCATGGGCAGCCCCTCGCCCCACTGCCCAGCGGCATCAGCACAATTGTGTAGACAGCCTGGGCGGGGTCCCAGACTGCCTTGGAACACCTGCACACCACACAGAGCCATGCCTGGGGGCGGCCGGCCTCAGACCAGACCCAGGGCACCTCTGTTTCCACCTCTCCCCTCTGCTCCCCGCGGCCTGGATGGAGCCCTCTGAGCCCACGGGGCTTGTGTTGCAGGGAACAAAGTTCACGATCTCACTTAGCGTTGGTGTCCTGGGTTCCATCCACTTGGACCCAAGGGGTGGGCCTCGGCCACCATCAGCCTTGAAAACGGCGCCACCGGCCACGTAGATGTTGAGCTGTCCCCCACCCCAAAGCAGCCCTCACCTCTGCTCCCCAACTGTACACGCATATGAAAACCCAGCCTAGGAAAAGAAGAAACGAGACACAAAAACCAGAGACAGAACAAGACAAAACAAAAACAAAAACAAACCAAACTTGCTGCATTTATTGCTCTTTTATTGACAATGGGCAGAAAATTAAGTAGACCTGATATGGTTGATGAAAATACATAAGTAAACTTTATATAATATATATATATATATATATATATATATATATATATATATATACCGTATAGGTAGTATTTGTGTGTGAAAGGAAATGTCTCAGTCCACAAAATTAGCAATATAGACTTTCCAAGGAGCTCCACTTACCCGCTAGGAAGACAGTATCTTACATGAATGTGAGAGAGTAAACCAAAAACGTAAACGCTAGGAACAAATTCAGATACTTCCATATTTTCATAAAAAAAGAGGAGAAGTCCCTCCAGGGACTGGCTAAATTCTTTACGCAATCATTACTAACTGTGCCAAGTAACATAGCATCTAACTGTTTAGAAAGTCCAATATTGCTTTGTATAAATCCTTATTTTATTAACAGAAAACTATCATAAGTAATCAGTATTATAAACTACTCTGTTATTTCAGGTAAGCAAATAGATACAAATGCAGGAAACTCTACAGTAGCAACTCAGGACAAGTGGTTAGGAACTGGTTGAGGATATTGGTTCCACAGATTCTTAGACACTTTAATGGCTGTGATAACTGTGAATTTCCATGATCCGTATTTCTTTTATATGCATATGATTTAATGCACACTCATTCAGAGTCCTCTCAGGGGGGCACCCATCCATGGCAGAAGTGTTCATCTCCAACATGAGGGCGGCCATCTCCAACATGAGGGCGGCCAGCTCCCATAATCGCCTCCCCAACACCATAACTAACTCATCCTGTGTCCAACTGCCACAGGCACCACCCCCACCCCCACCCCACCCCAGTGAGTTTCCGCTGGGAACCGCTCCAAACCCGAAGGCTGATTCTAGCATGTAGCAACCCAGGGCGGTGTGTGTGTTTCCCATTTTGTTTTCTGAGCGGTAGCCGCGATCATCGTGATTCCATGTGGCCATGTGCTAGCACAACCCCTGTGTCCTCACCGTGGCCCCTCTGACCCCCACCTCCTGGCCAACGAGTGCCGGCCCTCGCCAGCAAAGCCCCCGCTGCCTTCCCATGGTACAGTTAGCTGCCAGGGCATCACATGACTCTCAGCTGTGCTCTTGTCGCTCCCGTGTTGTGGTGACACCATCGGCTCCCCTGGGGCCGGGTGCCACACGCGTCCAGTTCTGTGACTGAGTCACCCACGGGTCGTACTTTGTAGTTTCAGCCTTTCGAGCTAGTGCAGCTGCCAGTGCTATACTCCTAAGCCGTGGGACTGGAGGACTGCCCCGCGCCCCTGCCCCGGCGGAGAGCTCTTTCAGAAAGGGCGAAGGTAGTGCTGCACTCCGCGGGCCACAGGCTCCGCATGCCATGGACGGCGTGGTGCGCCGTGGCCAGACGGCAGGACGACAGAGGGGAGCCCACCTGGCGGGCCGGCCGGGGGGCCCCCGCCCATTTCCCTCCCCACCCGCCCCTTTGTCATATCATCAAGGCCACCATAGCAGCAAATCTGCAAACCAAGCACTTTGTTAATCTCCACAGAGAGCAAATACAGCAATCTAGAGTTTAGCCTTTTTTTTTTTTTTTTGGAAGAAGTGTGACTTTAACCTGCCCACCTTTATCTTCCCATCATGTCGTGTTTCTCTCCCGGGCACCTGCTCGGAAGGAGGGATGTGTACAAAGCACAGGTGCATCTCATCTGGTCCAGGCCAGGCTGGTGGGAGGCTCCCTGCTTCCACCGGTTCCTAGATTCTTGGTTTTCCTGCAGAATCAGGCTCCCCGAGGCGTTCTCTGTCTTGCGGTTTAAAGGTTGTTGTTCTGACCAGGAGAAGTCGAATTGTACTGCATGCCATCTGGCGTCAGTCGTGTGAGGCCACACTCTATGTATTGTGTATTTGCAAACTATATCAGTGTTACTGTTGACAAATAGTTGAAGTAAAGTGATAACATATTAAATATGTCGGCCTTTCTTCACCCTCTGTACCAATAGTAGAGTCTACCTGTAAACTCGAGGTTATTCCAGAAAAGACGCAGGCTGTTTGGCACAAGGTTGCCCTTTCTGAAGGGGTGACCACCGATGAAAAAGGGTGGACAGCAAAGCCGATGGGGTCGGGTTCGGGGGCGTTGTCTCCATCGCCGTCCTTCGTGCACCATGGGCCACTCAGAACCCTTACTTCCAAAACTGCCGTCCATGTGTCCTGAAGCGTGGTCTGGTGGCCACACGGCCGGATCTAGTGAAAGGGGGCTTCTGGAACCAATTCCCTTTCTCCCCATGTGTCCAACTTTGTATAGTGTGTTGGGCTCAGGTCAGCGAGGCTTCATCATTCTTTGTTTGATTTACATGCTTACCTTGGGAAGCGTCTCCAGGGAGTGTTTCCAAGGAGGCTGGAGCCACGCTGCCCGGAATCTCGTTTGGGAAGCAAAAACTGCCAACAGATTGCTTTCCCGCGCCCCACCCCCACCCCCTGGGTGGCGCTCTCATGGGACTGTTCTTTCTAGACCCCAGCCTGCCACAGGGTCAGCGCTGTGGGGGCCTGCCGTCCACCCACCCCCCACCCCGGGGATAGGCAGCAGGACGCCGAGCAGGACGTTTGTGTCCTCCTTCCCCACCGTCAGGACACACTTGGGACCTTTCTCTCAAGTCGTGCAAATTGTTCCAGTGAAACGGTCATTTCTGACACGAGCAGGAGTAGAGGAAGCGGCAGGTAGCACCACAAAAATCTGTTCTGGGACAACAATTAAATCATGTGTTTGTATTTTTTTTTAAGTTTACGAATGAATTGTACAACAATGTAAAAATAAAGTTCATCCTAATATGATGTGCACATCTTGCTTAAAAATGTCTTCAGTCACCCAGCATAGAGCGATGTTTCCATTACGCGCTGCATGCAGAAGAAGCCTCTTGTTTGTCTTTAAAAGGAGCTAAAAAGACAGCAGATATGTAAACACGATCCTAGGTGTTGACGCAGCACTCCCTGCAAAGCTGGGTCTCTACGGGTAAGCATGCATCTTACGGTTTCGTTGTAAAATACCATCACTTTTCCTGCCTGAAAACTGAGGAATTTTGTAAAGTATCTCCAATAACAAAAATAATCCAGGAAACATATTTCGAGACAGATCAGTGCCAAGTGGGGGGTGGTGGAAAGGGAGAGGTGGGAGGAGGGGCGTGTGCCTCTTTCTTACCCACAAAGGGGCACACATTAGCCTAACCGCGGTCGCATCGAGGTCCCACACAGGACCCGTCTCCTCTTGGGAACTGTCGTCCCATGTGGTACTCATGTCAGTGAGAAATCCAGAAATGTTTCTGTGGTCATCTGGAATGTACACACAGCATTTTGTTTTTGTTTTTGTTTTTTTTTTTTTATTAATTTTTTTTTCAACGTTTATTTATTTTTGGGACAGAGAGAGACAGAGCATGAATGGGGAGGGGCAGAGAGAGAGGGAGACACAGAATCCGAAACAGGCTCCAGGCTCTGAGCCGTCAGCCCAGAGCCTGACGCGGGGCTCGAACTCACGGACCGCGAGATCATGACCTGGCTGAAGTCGGACGCTTAACCGACTGCGCCACCCAGGTGCCCCACACAGCATTTTGTTTTGATGAGAGTAGAAGTTACACCTTGTGCAGCAGTTGGCACATATGCCATTCTATTTTGTAGAACTGTTTTCTGCATTCGAGTTATGTTCGTATTTAACACTATAATAGTATGTTGAGAGTCATTTAAGGCCTTAACTGTGTAACAAGTGATGTATGTACAGCCATCCTGTAGACTCTGTTTGGTTCAGTAAGCAATCAGCTAATTAATCAGAGGTACTCTTCTGGAACCGAGAAAAATGAGGGTGACTGGTTAGAGCAAATTACAAACTTAGTGTTTCCCAGTTCTGCCAGTGAGATGTTAGATGTCGGGCGGGAAGCATCCTCAGAGGAGAGTGGGAAGAGGCAGCAGGAATGAGGTTGGTCTTTCTGGTTTGTACCTCAAATGTCTGTGGTGGTCCTTTTGAATGGCCCATTGTAAGAAGGACTTGTTAGTAGAACTTGGGGAAAGAGAATGAAAAAGAAAGTTGCCATCATCATAAGAGGTGTGAACAAGTGTTCCACAGGTTCACAGGAAGAATAAGGCACATTCGTGTACTCATGGATTTCCTGCGAAAGGGGGTACAGGTTTCATTTAGATACGGGTGCCCATGAAAAATGCCCCTGTAACTTGACTGCAGCCCTTTTATTTTGGAGTCAAATCCCCTGTTGTATTCGACTTTCCATCCTTTGAATAAACCAGGTCTTTTGGGTTTCTATGGGGTAGGTTTCTAGTAACTGTCAGATCAGGTTTAGGAGGGACATGTTTGCATGCTTAGAGATTTATGAATTAACCCAGCCTCAAGTGAAGGATGAATAAACCACTAGCCTCTTTGTCTATTGATAGGTGAATCCATCCCACATTCCAGTAGTTTAAATCATATACCCATGGGGTTATTATTCCCGGAGAATAACAAGCAAGAAGATTGTCCATACCTGTGCTACTGTGACAAAGTTTACCTCGAGTTGTCTAGCTTAGGCAAACAACAAACTTTTAAAGACAATCATAACTAGGATTTACCATCCCTAACGATGCGTTCTTGAAACATAGTTTGTCTCTGTAAAAACCCTCATTTCCAGAGATGGCCAAATCGAGACTAATTCACTCGTAGGACAAGTCCAGCTTTAACAACCTTGGCCCAATTGTTTCCATAAAT
This sequence comes from Panthera tigris, assembly GCF_018350195.1. Taxonomy (NCBI): domain Eukaryota; kingdom Metazoa; phylum Chordata; class Mammalia; order Carnivora; family Felidae; genus Panthera; species Panthera tigris. The sequence goes on from NW_024962188.1 coordinate 112,909, forward strand.
TCAGCAAGAATAGCGATGGATCATAAGGATCTTTTCAAGTCTGCTCTGCCGGAACCTTTTATCAGGAATCTCCAGACTGAACTTTTTGTAGCCTCTCCGGGCCAGAAGCCAAGCCAGTTACTTCTGTCAGACAGGCCTGCAATATCTGTGGAATTGGACGAATTTCTCTTCACGAGGTCCCCGAGATATCCTGAGGTTCCTGCACCTGCCAGGAAGTGACATTCTTGACTCACCTGGGGAGGCTACTGGGAACTCTGGAAGCAAGGTATCGGGTCAACATTTCCAAGGGGCTGTATGGCTCCATGTTTCCCAAAGTCAACCTTGGTCCCTTGGAGCTACACGCTCACACCTCTGAGTCTGTGCATGGCTCTCAAATAGGACGTCCCAGTCAAAGCCTTGGTAAAAATAACCAGTATTTCCAATGGTGTCCCATTCCAAGGACTTAACGCAAATGAGTACGATTGTCACGAGGGAAAGGATACTCACTGGGAGGGTGTGAATGCCAGAGGGTTTAGGCAGAGAGAAAAGATAAACGCTTCCACTCACAAAGGAATGCTTGATGACATTTCCGTAGATCATAGCTATCTTAAGAGGAAGTTTCCTTCACCAGAAAGAGCAAACATCGGAAAACCAGCAGTGTCTCTGACAAGAGTCCCAAAACTCTGATCTTCCTCAGTTCGTTCAGTCCCACGTTCCCAACTCTTGTTCAGTTTGATTGCGGCTTTTTAATTCTGAATTCTGGACATTCTTACCCGTTTTCAAACGCTTTCAAACCCGTGTTTGTCCACAGAGCCCTTTTTCCGAATCGAGAGGTCCTTAAGGATGCAGCTGACGAGGAAACTCAGTTATTTCTGCAACACATAACACTTCAATAATCAGACTATCAAGTGAGGACCTTATGCCAAAACACTGAAAACTTTAGGAATCGCGTGTAGAGTGGGGGTAGTTGCAACATTTACCCGTGCAGTACAGCCCAAGGTTTACCATCATTTGATAGAGCTTTTCTGAGTAACTTAACATACCAAATGAAAAGGCCTACCTGGTCAGAAAGACTTCATTTACAATTGAAATCTTGGGAAAGTCTGCTAAAACCTTAGAAGGTTATGAGGCCTGTCCCAAATAGGATTGCAGGTCATTACAAACCTTACAACTTTATTTATTCAACCAAGGTTGAAGGTGGCAATGAGAGATCCTACAGGCAAACGTGTAGCATCATAGAGCTGTTAGCAAAGCCTAGCTCCTTTACCAAGGACACGTTTTCACTTGAGGTCATCAAAGACCTGATCTTTAGAAAGCTTTAGAATGCTTTAGAAAGCTTTGGTTCTCCTGGCAGACAACTGAGAAAAAGAACCTTGTTTCCAAAGCAGACAAACCTTATATTTAGGAATCAATGCTTGAGCACTCGGTCCTATTTGGAAAAAAAAACAAAAAAAAACCCCTAGATATCCAATGAACTTCATCTCCTTTGCATGCAGACTGGAAATAAAACTTCGAAGTTTCAGGTTACTGAAGCGCCTGGGTGGCTCAGTGGGTTGAGCGTCGGACTTTGGCTCAGGGCATGACCTCCCGGTCCGTGAGTTCGAGCCTCATGTCAGGCTCTGTGCTGACAGCTTGGAGCCCAGAGCCTGCTTCGGACTCTGTGTCTTCCTCTCTCTCTAGCCCTCCCCCGTTTGCTCTCTTTCAAAAATGCATAAATGTTAAAAAAAAAAAAAACAGCAACAACGAAACCTTAAAGTTTCATGTTACCAAAGACTTTGAAAGCTATCTTAACCTGTGACAACTTTGAACCAGGCACAACTAACCATTATTTTAAGTCATCTTTGTGCTAACAAATTGCAACCGACATAAAATGAGCTTCTCTGACCTTTGGCAAACCTTGGTAGAAAAAACGTTTTCTATTTAATGCAGATAAGTCTAAAGACAGGTCCGCCAAACTTAGGTGAGTTTCAACACTGAATTTTTTCACCTGCGTCCACTTAAAAAAAGAAAATCCGTTTGTTCTCCCGGGATGCCAGTGGGGGGGGGATCTGGGGCGGGTGGTCCCAGGGGTGCTCTGGGCTCCTTGACCTGGAGGGTAGGAGAAGGAGCCGGCGGTGCCGAGGCACTGAGGATGGGATAGGAACCAGGTACTCAGGCCACAGCCAAGGTGGTGCAGAAACAGGAGGAGGGGGAGGGGAAGGCAGAAGAGGTGAGGTGCCAGCAGAAGGCAGGCAAGGACAATTTCCTGGTTCCAACCTCATCAGCTCTGTCAGAGGCACAGATGCCATGTTTTCTCTTCCCCCAAAGTGGAAATGGGCGATCTGGGTCAGGCCAGAGAAGAGGGGAAAACAAATGGAGTTTTAGCAGCTGCTCGGGAATATTCCTTCATGTCCCCGTCCAAGGAAGACTAAGCACACGTGGCTTTAATCATAGCTGTGAAGCCGGGAAATAAATGAGGGAGAAGCCCTCACATCTAGTAGGAGGAGGAACAGAGAGAAAGAGTCTGCGTCCCCTTTGTCAGGGATGGCCTGAGTTTCCTCCCTTAACCTGGGTTCTCTTAGGAGGAAGGAGGCCTGTTGAGACAATTATCTTCCGATATATCAGGAGGGAGTTTCCTGACCTGGTTCCTGAGCACGTTCCCCAAGGGGCCCCAGGGTCCGGGTAGCCATGAAGGCCTGGAGGTGGGTACCTCTGTCCATTTACTAAGGCCACACAGTGTTACAGGATCAGTCCTTTCTGCATTTTGCAAGCCCAGTTGTTGCCAGTGGGTTACAAAGGCATCCCAAGGGAGAATCTTTGGAGACTGAGGAGAAGCCCCCATGCTCCTCCCAGAGAGAAAAGTCGAAAGAAAAGAGAGAGAGGCTCCGTTGCCACTGACCATGCCCCCGACGCCTGGGTGGCACCCCATGCACACGGTATGTCAGAGCTTCCTGGTGTCAATGTGCCCCAGGCGTCCCTTGAATAAAATCTCCATGACCTCCAACTGGCTGAGTAAGGGCTCCTGAAGGAGGGATGCTAGTGTCCCCCCACTTCCCCGTTGCATTCTAGACTGCAGATGGGTGCCTGGCGAATGGACCGAAATACCTTACCCCGAAGGCCGTGCTTGAAAAGGGCCCTGATGGTCATGTCCTGATTCCCTGGTCTTTGAAGAGCATGCCACAGAGGCCAGGCTCCAGGTTCTTGAAGAACCTGCCATTTGTAACCCACGGAAAACACTAGAAAAGTTTCATAAGGGGGAATCAATTGCCCAGTTTTGTAATTTCAGTAGTAGTTAGTAGAGGACATTGACAGAAAGGAGCACAGGGGGAAATCCATCATGGTCCAAGTGACAGTCCCACCCATAGAGTCTTCACAAGCAACTCCCCTAGGGAACGGTCCCCAGTTGGGTTTTAATTCACTCAGGTACTGGTTCCTGCTGTCTCCCAGTGGAGCTGTTGCGGCCACAGGTGGCTAGTCCAGAGTGGTGGAGGGGATCGCATTAGACCCCTGACGAGGAAACCTCACTTGGGAGTCTTAGGCTTCGTGGCTTAGGTAGCTGTCCCGTGCCCTATGCAGACAACGTTGTCTAAGGACAGGAGTGAAGACAGGACATCAAGTTTCTGGATCTCATTACCATCCCGGCCAGGGTACCAACTTGCAGCCAAAGGGCAGGCGCTCTCCTCCCCACAGAGTGGCCGGGGCTAGAGGGTGGCAGCTTGCTCAATCGACAGGAGAGTGTTCCAGTAAGACCACACTCCCCGAAAAGCCCCTGAAATGAGAGTAAAGGAGGAAAAGAGAAAAGTAGAAGCTTGCAGGATGATTGCCAGCTTCTATCGTGGGGGACTTGAGACAAAGGAAGCAGACTTCCTCGAAGAAAGGATCCTCAAGGATCCTCGAGGTTGGGATCATGTGAAGCTAAGGTTCTCTTTTGTCCCCCACCACAATGTCATCCTCAGGGCAGCTGAACTCCCACAGGGAGGCCACTCTGCCTGTTTCAAGGACTTGTCAAAGGGCTGTAGGCAGTAAGGGGATTTATTTTCCACTGGCCTTACTTTCCACACATCACCATGGCAAGCCCTTAAACCCCTTTCCTTTCTTCTTGGGTAGCCAGGACTGTCTGGGGTTATCAAACATATTCCAACCAGGGGGGTGGGAGGGGTGCAGTACCGGCCTGTATTTTGCCCTCAGCCTACCTTATGCTCCCTCATCACAGGGCACACCATCATGGTAAGGCCCTCCCGTTTTGCCGACTCCCACAGCCACAGTCCTTCCCCAAACCAGGAGGTACAACAGGTCAGTGGCAGGACAAAAGACTGCCAGCGAGCCCGCTATACCTGCCGAACTCTTCAAAGAGAAACCGAGGCCCGAAGGGCACCAGGAGACAGAGCACAAGGAAAAAATGCCAGACAGTCTCCCAGCCAGCCTAGAGTCCAGGATCCCCAAAGGGAGCCCAGCCCCCTAGCGGAGCCCTGGAGCCTTCTCCTCCAGCTCCAGTTTAGTCCCGCCCCGCCCCCCCCCCACTGGAGCTTGGGCACATCATCCGGCAGCAACACCCCCAGCAATAGGCTGAGCCCCAGAGGGAACCGACAGGACCCAGCCTCTGTCATGGGGAACAAGGTCCACCGCCAGTAGTGAATACTGGGAGCCATGGACAATGACCCCAGGATCCCAATTTGGCAACACGAGCCAAAAGGGACCCGTACAAAGGTTATTCAGATTCTTAGTAACAGCGTTTTGCTATGTGACACCTAATAAAGGGAATAAAATCATACCCCTTTGACCTTAATAAATATCAAATAACACCATTTGAAACCTACCCTGAAGGAAGATAGGAAGCTGCACCGAAGGAAGCAGCTGAGCCACAGTCCATGTCTTTATTTTGTTCTTTCACTTTACCTGGGTTTTATTGTATTTGATTATTCTTTTTATCTGTTTATATTGGTTTAATCCATGCCCATTGTAGTTTACAAAGTGACAAGACAAGTACCTTTGTATACAATATACAGACACAGTGTTGCACAGTGGGGCCCAGGGGTGGGGCAGAGGAGACCACTTTCCCTGGGAACAAAAGTTCTAATGCCAGGAATGGATCTGGGTAGAAGGCTGGGCAGCCAGCCATGCCAGCCCCTGCTTAGGTCAATTCCCATTTCCTGGGTCTCCCCTCTCCCCCCAACTCCTAAAAAAGAGCCCCAGAGATAACACCAAGGACGGGATCCTGTCCCATTGGGCGAGTGCCCACGTCAAGAAATATACACCCCTGAACACATAGCACGTGGGAAGGGATACCGTTTCAAAAAACTTAAATGAATATTTACTTAGAGAGGGACAGTGCGAGTGGGGGAGGGACAGAGGGAGAATCCCAAGTCTACTCTGTGCTATCAGCTCGGAACCCGACGCGGGGCTCCAGCTCACAAAACTGTGAGATGGCGACCTGAGCAAGACCAAGAGTGGGACGCTTGAGCCACTGAGGCCCGCCCAGGAGCCCCGTCCCTGCGTTTTAAGTGCAGGGAATGATGCTGAGCTCCAGGAAGCCCGGGGACATGGCACAGGAGATTGGCCAGGGCGATGGGTGGGACCAGATCCAGAACAGCTTCACAGGCTGGAGGAGTGTCGGTGGGATAGTGACCTGCTGGATTTGGAGTTGTAGGAAGCACAAGGTGGAGGGCCACACCATCATGGTGAGGCCCTTCCTTTTTGCTGACTCCATGAGCCACAGCCCTTCCCCAATCCAAGTTCCAGCCATCTGGGGCGGGGGGGGGGGTTCTTCTGGGATGCGCCAGGACAAATACCGAGCGGGGAATGCAACTATGTTCTAGTATTTGCGACCCTTAAATGAGAAAACCTTTGGAGGAAATTGATGAGCGTCCACCCAAGCAAGAGAGCAGAGTTCAAAGCCGTTATGAAGGGCCGATGGGAAAATATAGGGCAGGAGGAAGGACTCAGTCCTTATGTGGAGCCAGGCCATGACACCGAGGACCCCCCAGCTGCCTCAGGTAATGACAGAGAAGAAGGCAAAATGTCCAGGCAGTCTCCCACCAGCCTAGAGCCCAGCCCTCTCCTGGAGCCTCATTCCAGCCTTCTGCAGCTCCAGCATATTCTCAAAGCGGAGCCTTTTGACTTCTGTAGGAACCAGCATCATGAGAACCATTAGCCCGGCCAGGTGTGACCCATTCACCACAGACTCAGACACGCACAGAGAACGCTGGGAGCCAGCAAGCACGTCCCTAGAGCCAGAAAACCGCTGTGTAGAAACTGCATACAGATTGAAAAAAAAGATTTTTCAAAACAGTAAAGTAAAATAAAACCCAAATGAGAGAACCACGGCTCCATGCCTCCATTTTATTTTGTTTTGTTTTGTTTCATTTTTGAAGTTTAAAGCAACTTCAATAAATACTTGTTTTGAAAGAGAGGGACAGTGCGAGTGCTGGAGGGGCAGAGAGAGAACCCAAGCAGCCTCTGTGGTATCAGCTCAGAGCCCGATGTGGGGCTCCAACTCACAAAACTGTGAGATCACGACCTGAGCAAAACCACGTGTGGGATGCCGAGGGACTGAGGCCCACCCAGGTTCCCCATCCCTGCATTTTAAGTGCAGCGAAAGATGCTGAGCTCCAGGAAGCCCCGGGACAGGTGCAGGACACTGGCCAGGAATCGGACCCAAACCCACGCGGGTGTGTGTGATGCAACGTGCGTGCACCGTGTGGACACAGTGGCCCGGGCAAGCAGATACTGTCCCGTGGACAACGGGAATGTGCACACCCCTCAGAGTTCTCTGCAGTGGATTCCCATCAAGAGGGTATCTCGTGTCCGCGGCCTACAAGAGGAGAGGCCACCCTAGCTGCGGGTCTGTCCTTCTGTCCCCAGCTGGGTGAAGCTTTAGAGACTGGGCTGCTTTTCCTGAGGCATCTCTCTCCTCCCCTGCTCTTGTGTTTTTTGTATGGGGAGGAGGGAGGCCGTTATTCCAAATCTTGTAATGAAGTCGGTGCCACAGAAAGGTGTATCACAGATACTCTGTTTGCATCCTCGCCGCACAGAATTGGGGCCGCGCATGTCACGGTCGGAGGAGTGTGGAGTGATGCAGTCCTAGGGAATTCACCAGAACAACTAAATGGAAAAATCACCTAAGGGACTTGTCGTGGGAGTATTGCAGGGCAGAAATGCCCACTGTGGAGGCGCCTGGGTGGCTCAGTCGGTGAGTGGCCGACTTCGGCTCAGGTCATGATCTTGCAGTTCCTGGGTCCGAGTTCCTCATCGGGCCCTGCGCTGATGGCTTGGAGCCCAGAGCCTGCTTCAGATCCTGTGTCTCCCTCTCTCTCTGCCCCTCCCCAGCTCTCACTCTGTCTCTGTCTCTCTCGAAAATAAAGAAATGTTATAACAAAAATTTTTTTTTTTACAGAAATGTAGAGATTGTGGGGCGCCTGGGTGGCTCAGTTGTTTAAGTGTCCCAATTTAGCTCAGGTTGTGACCTTGCAGTTTGTGGGTTCGAGCCCCGCGTCGGGCTCTGTGCTGACAGTTTGGACCCTGGAGCCTGCTTCGGATTCTGTCTCTCCCCCTCTCTCTGTCCCTCCCATGCTCATGCTCTATCTCTCTCTGTCTGTCAAAAATAAATAAACATTAAAAAAGTTAAAAAAAAAAAGAAAGCAATGTAGAGATTGTATCCTACCTTCCTACACTAACATTGCCCCACATTTTCAGAAGGGCCAAGGGGAACATTTAGGTCCTGTGGCCTATGTTGCTTATGACCAAGAGTTCACAACAGGGTAACAAAGTCCCGAGAACCGGCCTGTGTGGGAGTGGAAATGGCGTGGGGGTGGGACCCCAAAGTAGCTTAGGGGTCTCAAACATTGCAGCTGAGTCTCCACTGTAATGCAGGAGTCTAGCTTTTCCATGTCCCACATGGGGAGCGATTCCCCCCCCCACCACAGGAACCTGGAGGGTTTTAACACCAAAGGAAGCTGTGCACATACAGGACAGAGGTGGGGGAGGCAGGCAGGGGTGGGCATTTGGAGCAGCACCCCTTATTTCCAGGACCACACCCACTAGTGCATTTTGCTCTGCATCCCCAAACTTGAATGTCCCCTAGCTCAGGGCCTGGGAAGCAGTCTGCTGGGAGCATGGGATGCTCCACCAATGAGACTTTCTCCTGTGAGCTCAGGGCCCCTGGCTGCCTCTGGTCTCCTTAGTCCAAGTGGGTTCTTGGGGACAGTCTTCATGTTCTAAAGAGTGGGGACCAACGTGACGACTTCTGCGACTCAAGACACCTTTGGCTGCAGGTACTCAGTGGGCTCTGGGTGGGGAGCTTCAGAGACAGTCATCGCGTCCCTCAGCGATTTGACACCCCTGGTGGGTTCTCACCTGCTTCCTGAATTATGAAATTACTTCATAGAGCTTGTGCGATGAACAGTCTCTCGTAAAACATGAACTCAGGGTAGAGAGTGGTCAGTGCTGAGAGAGGACATTAAAGGGGATGTGGCAGACGTGTCCATGTGGCTCCCGGTGGCATTATCCACTACTCGGAGTAACCAGACACCGGACTTTGAACTGCGCGTGTGGCTGCCCAAGACCCTAGGGTTCCCGGCATCCTCTGCAGCAGGGCCGGTTGAGTGACCAGACTCTCCGCCCTGGATGGGACAGGAAGCGATTTGTCCTTCTGGGGTGTCTCCTAGCAGAGAATCAGGCCCTTTCTGCTTCTCTCCCTGTCCTGCTGCTGGGAACGCAAACTCCCACCCTGGCCCCAGGGTGGCTCCTCTGGGATGACAGGGCTTTGGGGAGAGGAGCTTCCTGGGGCAGCCCTGCCAGGCCAGCCCTGGACCGTCTGCCTGTAGACCGAGCCAGAGAGAGATGCAAACTCATGCGGGGCACCTCCGTGACAGCAGCTGAACCTTGTCGTAACCAGGACAGCAGTCTTGGGGCAGACTTTTCCGTGTACTTCCTTTGGGCCAGGCTGCTCTCAGAACCACAGCCCTCCGAAATTCTCAGCCCTTCCTTCCGTGGGGTGAACAGCCAAGCTCGGCTCTAGCCCTCCCCTCTTCAGGGGCTTCCCTGGAAATACAAGAGGCTCCACGCTCCCAACATAAGAAGTCCACCTCGTATCTTCAGGGACTTCATCCTCTTCCCTCCCACACCGTGCATTCCCACCCTCCGCCAGAGAGGTAGCTGGCTTTGAAATAGGCTGTGCTGACTCTCGCCCAGCTAATAGCTGCGGATTCTAATTAAATAACTCCGGGAACAGGCCGTCTCGTGCACAGTGTAACTTGATTATTGCTTGAAAGATGAGTTTGGAGCTGACAAGTTCCCTGCGAAGCTGACAAGTCTAAAAGCTGAATTTGACAAACCGACCAAACAGCAAGCACGGTAGGAAGGTGGAGCCCGAGACTTGGGGATGACTGGACCTGAGCTCTCAGTCTGGGGAGACAGATACCGAGAACTTCCCAGGTGCCTGGTCTGCTCAGGGTCATTTCCTATACGCCCTCCGCTCTTACGGAACCTTCATCTTATGGGGGGGAAGGACTTCTAATAACATTAACTTTGCTGAAGATGTCATGACAACGTATACAGTCCATTTGTTTGTTACTCTTAATTGTCTGCAAAGGGTCTGGTAGTGCCGCATTAAAATAAAGTGTATCTAGAGAAAATCTGAGGTTCAGTAAGGCCTACAGATCAGGAGACGATGCCTTTGAGAAGAGTTTGTTACTCACGGTTCCCAGGAGGAAGGGGCACGCCACACCGTGCAGGGCCACGTGACGAAACCCCAGGAGGAGGGACAATTGTGACAGGCGCCTTACTTGTGGTTTCTGCAGGAGGGAACAAGCAAGGCAGGTGACACGCTTAGGATTGGCTAATGTGGATAATTTCAGGACCCTGGGGCCTGGGTGGGGGCTGTCCGAATGATCTGGTACCTGGCCCGGGGGTGATTACGCCAGGTAGACAGTGGCCCAGAGTCGGAGAGTCTGACAGCCTGGAAGGAGGTGGGGGGCTGTGGGCTCTGCGTTGGTCGTTTCTATTTGGCGAGTGGGCCCCTAGAAGGAGGATTCTTCCTGGGGGCGGGAGGGGGTGGTGACAAGCCAGAGAGGTCAAGTCAAAGTGACTCAGCACGCGACCTGTCAGGCAGACAGACGCACGCACACCGGCCTCATCTTACGTGTCACCTTCTCGGAGGAACCATCCCCGCCTACCCAACCCCCAGTCACAGCATCCCCCACCCCTAGTCTCCCTTGCCATTACCAACTTCATCCCTTTGGGGCATTCAGGGCTCCACCCCTGCTCGAGCACCCAGGCACGGCTCCCCCATCCGGAGGAAGAGTCCTCATGCACAAGGGCACCAGGTCCTGTGCAATCTCTTCTCCCATGATTGTTCCCCCACGCCCCAGCCGTGGCTGGCCCCCAACCTCCTCCAGCCCCACCCTGGCACTTCTGAGCCTCCTGACTCCTGCCTTTCCTCTGCCGTGCATGCCCCTTCTAACACAGTGTGCTCACTGTCTACCCTCCACAGTGTCTTTGCCTCAGGAGCAGGGCACAGAGGTATCTGGGGGTTCTTGTTTGTTTGTTTGTTTGTTTGTTTCTTTTGTCTCATTCATTGCTGTGTCTATGCCTAGGTCGGTGCCAGGCACACGTAGGGGGTCAATAAAGGGTGAATAAACAGCCCTCAGCACTACCCAGGACATTCTGGTTTGTGGTCTACAACATTCACTCACCCGGGGCACATTCACTGAGGCCCTCACATGCCAGGCTGGTTCCAGACACCAGGGCACAGCGGTGGCTCAAGCCAGCAGGGGTCTCCATTCTCATGTAGCCAACGGTCTAGTGGGAGAGACGAAAAAAAAAAGAAGTGATGTGTACACGAAGTCAGGTGGTGGCGTATAGAGTGGAGAAAAATAAAATCAGGAAGGATGTTGGACGCAGTTCCTAAAGGTGTTTCGGGAGCAAGTGATGCACTGGGCAGAGTTCCAGGTTGTGAGAAGAGCAAGTGCAAAGGCCCTGAGGCTGCAGTGGGATGCCCGTGTCTTAATTATTAGTGTGGAATCTTAGCTTTGTCTCGAGTCTGTATTTCGTGCATTCGGTACTCCTTGGTTTCACCTTTCTAGCTAATTAACCCGAGTCTGCGTTATCAATCTGTTGAACTCAGCCAACCCCCAGGGGGCAGGTACAAGTACACGTGGGGATACTGAGGCCACCCTGGGGGATGTTGCTAGGAATGATGAGCAGTGTCCTGGAGCAGAGGACAGAGCAGGACTCCCATGCAGCCAGCTCAGGCTAGGTGTGGCAGCGAGAGGGCCATAAGGACAGGTGTGTGGCAGTTATCACACTACAGCCCTCCCACTCAGGGTGCCTCGCGTTTCCACCCGGGCCTGGGCTGGCTGCTCCTTCTTGCTCTCTGTTGGATGGGCACCCATTTGTTCATTCGTTCATTTCGTTCATTCACTTACTCATTCATCATGTATTCCCATTGCTTCCCTGTGGCCAGATGATGGCTCATCCTGGGAGACCCTCCTCCTCGAAGCCCTTCTTGATTCTCACCGCCTTCCGCAGCCCCCTCTGGCCTCACCGAGATCCCTCCAGCACAGGGCTGTGATCACCCTGGTTCCTCTCCAGTCCATGAGCTCTCTAATGGCTCTGGGCCAGATGCAGAAACGTGCTGAGAAAAATGTGATGATAGATAGAATACTGAATAGACACAGGCCACCTGTGGGTCAAGCCCACCTCCTCCCTCTCTCTAGGACCAGAAGGGCTCCATCATTAATAGGAGCCGAGGGACCCTCTCTTACTCCTGTGCTCATTTACACCATTAATAGTCTGGATTTTTTTTTCCAATTTTAATTTATGTTAAACTTTGAGGACATGTCAGGATGGTACCTCTCGGTAATGAGAAACTAATTATCACTTCAAGGGCTGGAATCCATCTGTTGTGTCTGAGCCAAGACAGGAAAGTGTGGAATCTCAGGACGCTGAGGAGACGGCTAGGGGGCCGGGCCTTGGGGCAAGAGACAGATGGAGACGTGGAGCCAGGGCTGCCAGGACATGGGTGGAGCAGGGAGGAGGGGGGAATCTGGGGGCTTCCACACGTGGGGGCGAGTGTGCCCAGCGTCACCTTCTGTCCCACCCCACTGCTCCTGCCTTAGCATGTGAGCCCTGTCGCCCCCATTGCATCCCACCCCTGGGCGTTTGCACAAGCTGGGTCCTCAGCACCTAGCAAAGCCCCTCCCCCTTCAGGACTCTGCTCTTCCAACCCTGCCTGCCCACTGCCCACCCCCCACCCTGACACACTCACCGCATCTATACTCAAATCACCTGATTGTAACTGCCTGATGACCGGTCTCCTGGGGACATGGTCTGCTTTTTGAGGGGCAGCTTTATAGACTGGCAGAGTGAGGTTCTAACCCCTATTAGTGTGCATGACCTCGGGCAAGCCCCTTGTCTCCCTGCAAGTGGGCCTGGCCACAGCCACCTCACAGGATGCTGTGCTATACATGAGCACATGTGCCATACATGAGCTATACATGCCAGAACTGGAGCGCTGGGCCGGGCGTCTGCTGCTGTGTGCCCTCAGTGTTGACCTTGGGACCACAGACACCCGCTGGCTGGGGTCTGCAAATGCCTGATGGAGGGCCATATGAGGGACTGTTAGGGTGGATCTTGGGAATTCAGAAGCCGTGGCATACCTTGGGGACACTTCCCAGAGCCCTTGTTCCCAACTCCTGGCCCACCTCCTCCCCTTCTCAGCTGCCTCTGCAGGGCTGGCCTTGAGGGCTAACTTCTCAGCCCATTGAGACCCCTGGCCAGGGACTGGGGCAGGCTGACATGGCTGTGGCTCATGCCCAGATGAGGAAGTGAAGCTCCATGAGGCAGCAGGGAGGACAGCAAACTCAGATGACTCCAGGGGCCGAGTCTGGAGAGGCAGGGGGAGCTTAGGGAGCAGTGGGGACTGTGGAGGGGGACAAGCTCTGTCCACAGGATGGCTCCAGCTCAGCCCCAGAAGAGAGCGGCCCGGAGGGAATGTCCCCCAAGCGTCTGGATCTTCTTTTTTTGTTTATATTTATTTTTTGACTTTATATGCAAGTTAGTTAGCATATAGTGCAACAATATAGATTCCTTAATGCCCCTTACACATTTAGCCCATCCCCCCTCCCACAACCCCTCCAGTAACCCTCTGTTTGTTCTCCAGGTGTAAGAGTCTCTTATGTTTTGTCTCTCTCCCTGTATTTATATTATTTTTGCTTCCCTTCCCTCTGTTTTGTATCTGAAAGTCCTCATAGGAGTGAAGTTATAGGAATTTGTCTTTCTCTGACTGACTAACTTCACTTAGCATGATACCCTCTAGTTCCATCCACGTAGTTGCAAATGGCAAGATTTCATTCTTTTTGATTGCCGAGTAATACTCCATTGTATGTATATACCACATCTTTATCCATTCATCCAGAGATGGACATTTGGGCTCTTTCCATACTTTGGCTATTGTCGACAGTGCTGCTGTAAACATTGGCATGCATGTGTCCCTTCAGAACAGCATACCTGTATCCCTTGGATAAATATCTAGTAGTGCAATGGCTGGGTCGTAGGGTAGTTCTATTTTTAATTTTTTGAGGAACCTCCATACTGTTTTCCAGAGTGGCTGCGGCAACTTGCATTGCCACCAACAATGCAAAAGAGATCCTCTTTCTCCGCATCCTCGCCAACATCTGTTGTTGCCTGAGTTGTTAAGGTTAGCCATTCTGACAGGTATGAGGTGTTCTCTCATTGTGGTTTTGATTTGTATTCCCCTGATGATGAGTGACGTTGAGCATTTTATCATGTTTCGGTTGGCCATCTGGATGTCTTCTTTGGAGAAGTGTCTTCATGTCTTTTGCCCATTTCTTCACTGGATTGTTTGATTTTTGGGTGTTGAGTTGGATAAGTTCTTTATAGCTTTTGGATACTAACCCTTTATCTGATATGTCATTTGCAAATATCTTCTCCCATTCTGTTGGTTGCCTTTAAGTCTTGCCGGTTGTTTCCTTCGCTGTGCAGAATTTTTCTTTTGATGAGGCCCCAGTAGTTCATTTTTGCTTTTTGTTTCCTTGCCTCCAGAGACGTGCTGAGTACGAAGTTGCTGTGGCCAAGATCAAAGAGATTTTTGCCTGCTTGCTCCTGGAGGATTTTGATGGCTTCCTGTCTTATGTTTAGGTCTTTCATCCATTTTGAGTTTAGTTTTGTGTATGGTGTAAGAATGTGGGCCAGGTTCATTTTTCTGCATGTCGCTGTCCAGTTTTCACAGCACCAATTGCTGAAGGGACCGTCTTTATTCCATTGGGTATTCTTTCCTGCTTTGTCAAAGATTAGTTGGCCATACATTTGTGGGCTCCATTTCTGGGTTCTCTATTGTGTTCCATTGATCTGAGGGTCTGTTTTTGTGCCAGTACCATACTGTCTTGATGATTACAGCTTTGTAATAAAGTTTGAAGTCTGGGGATTGTGATGCCTCCCGCTTTGGTTTTCTTTTTCAAGATTGCTTTGGCTCTTCGGGGTCTTTTGTGGTTCCATACAAATTTTAAGATTCTTTGTTCTAGCTCTAGGAAGAATGCTGGTGTTATTTTGATAGGGATTGCATTGACTATGTAGATTGCTTTGGATAGCATTGACATTTTAGCAATATTTGTTCTTCCTATCCAGGACCATGGAATATTTTTCCATTTCTTTGTGTCTTCTTCAAATTCTTTCATAAGCTTTCTATAGTTTTCAGTGTATATATTTTTCACCTCTTTGGTTAGATTTATCCCTAGGTGTTTCATGGTTTTTGGTGCAGTTGTAAATGGGATCGATTCGTTGATTTCTCTTTCTGTTGCTTCATTGTTGGTGTATAGGAATGCAACTGATTTCTGTGCATTCATTTTATATCCTGTGACTTTGCTGAACTCATGGGTCAGTTCTAGCAGTTTTTTGATGGAATCTTTTGGGTTTTCCATATAGAGTATCATGTCACCTGCAAAGAGTGAAAGTTTGACCTCCTGGCTGATTTGGATACCTTTTATTTCTTTGTGTGGTCTGATTGCTGAGACTAAGACTCTCAATACTATGTTGAATAACAATGGTGAGAGTGCACATCCCTGCCGTGTTCCTGACCTTAGGGGGAAAGCTCTCAGTTTTTCCCCATTGAGGATGATATTAGCATTGGGTCTTTCATATATGGCTTTTATGATCTCAAGGTGTGATCCTTCTATCCCTACTCTCTTGACGGTTTTTATCAAGAAAGGATGCTGTCAAATGCTTTCTCTGCATCTATTGAGAGGATCATGTGGTTCTTGTCCTTTCTTTTATTGAGGTGATGAATCCTATCTATTGTTTGCAGATATTGAACCAGCCCTGCATCCCAGGTATAAATCCCACTTGGTCGTGGCGAATAATTTTTTTAATGTATTGTTGGGTCCTGTTGGCTAATACCTTGTTGAGGACTTTTGCATCCATGTTCAGCAGGGAAATTGGTCTATAGTTCTCCTTTTTAGTGGGGTCTCTGTCTGGTTTTGGAATCCAGGTAATGCTGGCCTCATAGAAAGGGTTTGGAAGTTTTCCTTCCACTCCTCTATTTTTTTCGGAACAGCTTCAAGAGAATAAGTGTTAACTCTTCCTTAAATGTTTGGTAGAATTCCTCTGGAAAGCCATCTGGCCCTGGACTCTTGTTTTGGGGGAGATTTTTGATTACTATTTAGATTTCTTTACTGGTTATGGGTCTGTTCAAATTTTCCATTTCTTCCTGTTTCAGATTTGGTATTTATATGTTTCTGGGAATTTGTCCGTTTCTTCGAGAGTGCCCATTTTATTGGCGTATAATTGTTCATAATAATCTCTTATTGTTTTTATTTCTGCTGTGTTGGTTGTGATCTCTCCTGTTTCATTCCTGATTTTATTTATTTGGGTCCTTTCCTTTTTCTTTTTGGTCAAACTGGCTAGTGGTTTATCAATTGTGTTAATGCTTTCAAAGAACCAGCTTCTGGTTTCATTGATCTGTTCTACTGGGTTTTTGTTTTGTTTTGTTTTGTTTTGTTTTTTGGTTTCGATAGCATTGATTTCTGCTCTAATCTTTATTATTTCCTGTCTTCTGCTGGTGTTGGGTTTTCCTTGCTGTCCTTTTTCCAGCTCTTCAAGGTGTAAGGTTAGGTTGTGTATCTGAGACCTTTCCTCCTTCTGTCAGAAGGCCTGGATTGCTATATCCTTCCCTCTTATGACCGCCTTTGCAGTGTCCCAGAGGTTTTGGGCTGTGGTGTTATTTTCATTGGCTTCCATGTACTTTTAAATTTCCTCTTCAACTTCTTGGTTAGCCCAATCATTCTTTAGTAGGATGTTCTTTAGTCTCCAAGTATTTGTTATCTTTCCACATTTTTTTCTTGTGGTTGATTTTGAGTTTCCCAGCATTGTGGTCTGAAACTATCCATGTTATGATCTCGATCTTTTTGTGTTTGTTGAGGATTTATTTGTGTCCCAGTACATGATCTATTCTGGAGCAAATTCTGAGCGCACTGGAGAAGAATGTATATTCCATTGCTTTAGGATTTAAATTTTTTTTAACGTTTCTTTATTTTTGAGACAGAGAGAGACAGAGCATGAATGGGGGAGGATTAGAGAGAGAGGGAGACACAGAATCTGAAGCAGGCTCCAGGCTCTGAGCTGTCAGCACAGAGCCCGACGTGGGGCTCGAACTCACGGACCACGAGATCATGACCTGAGCCGAAGTCGGACGCATAACTGACTGAGCCACCCAGGCACCCCGTGTTGCTTTAGGATTTAATTTTCTGAATATATCTGTTAAGTCCATCTGGTCCAGTGTGTCATTCAAAGCCATTGTTTACTTCTTGATTTTCTGTTTAGATGATCTGTCCATTGTTGTAAGCGGGGTGTTGAAGGCCCCTGCTATGATGGTATTATTATCAATGAGTTTCTTTCTGTTTGTGATTAATTGACTTATATATTTGGGTCCTCCTACATTTGGAGCATAAATCTTTACAATTGTTAGGTCTTCTTGGTGGATAGACCCTTCATTATGATATAATGCTCTTCTTCATCTCTTGTTACCATCTTTTTTTTTAATTTTTTTTAACGTTTATTTATTTTTGAGACAGAGAGAGACAGAGCATGAACAGGGGAGGGGAAGAGAGAGAGGGAGACACAGAATCAGAAACAGGCTCCAGGCTCTGAGCTGTCAGCACAGAGCCCGACGCGGGGCTCGAACTCACGGACCATAGATCATGACCTGAGCCGAAGTCGGACACTCAACCGACCGAGCCACCCAGGCGCCCCTCTTGTTACAGTCTTTATTTTAAAGTCTAGATGGTCTGATATAAGTATGGCTACTCTGGCTTTCTTTTGTCAGCCATTAGCATGATAGATGGTACTCCATCCCCTTACTGTCAATCTGAAGATATCTTTAGTTCTAAAGTGGATCTCTTGTAAACAGCATATACATGGATCTTGTCTTCTTATCCATTCTGTTACCCTATGTCTTTTGGTTGGAGCATTTAGTCCATTGACATTTAGAGTGAGTACTGAAAGATATAAATTTATTGCCATTATGTTTCTTGTGGAGTTGGAGTTTCTGGTGGTGTTCTCTTGTCCTTTCTAGTCTTTGTTGCTTTTGGTCTCTCTCTCTCTCTCTCTCTCTCTCTCTCTCTTTCATCCTTTCCCCCCTCAGAGAGTCCCCCTTAAACTTCCTTGCAGGACTGGTTTAGTGGTCACAAACTCCTTTAATTTTTGTTTGTCTAAGAAACTTTTAATCTCTCCTTCTATTTTGAATGACAGCCTTGCTGGATAAAGAATTTTTGGGCTGCATATTTTTCCAATTCAGCACATTGAATATATTCTGCCACTCCTTTCTGACCTGCCAAGTTTCTGGTGATAGGTCTGCTGAAAACCTGACCTGTCTTCCCTTGTAGGTTAAGGACTTGTTTCCCTTGCTGCTTTCATGATTCTTTCCTCGCCTGAGTATTTTGTGAATTTGACTATGAGATGCCTTGTTGATGGTCAGTTTTTGTTGAATCTAATGGGAGTCCTCTGTACCTCCTGGATTTTGATGTCTGTGTCTTTCTCCAGATTAGGACACTTTTCTTCTGTGATTTGCTCACTTAAACCTTCTACCCCTTTCTCTCTCTCTTCATCTCCTGAGACCCCTATGATTCTGATGTTGTTCCTTTTTAATGAGTCACTGATTTCTCTAATTCTTAAATCGTGCTCTTTTGCCTTGGTCTCCCTCTATTTTTCTGCTTCATTATTCTCCATAAGTTTGTCCTCTGTATCCCTGAATCACTTCTCTGCCTCATCCATCCTTGCCACCATGGCATCCTTTCAAGATTGCAGCTCAGTATAGCATTTTTTATTTCATCCTGACTAGATTTAACTTCTGTTATCTGTGCAGAAAGGGGTTCTAATCTATTTTCGACTCCAGGTAGTATTCTTATTATCGTGATTCTAAATTCTGATTCAGACATCTTGATTGGGTCTGTGTCGGTTAAAGTCCCTGGCTGTCGTTTCTTCCTGCTCTTTCTTTTGGGGTGAATAACTTCATCTTGTCATTTTCAAGGAAGAAGAGGAATTAATCATGTAAAAAATATAAAATTAAAAATTAAAAATTAAACACACACACACAAAAATCAAATAAATGATGCTAGATCCTAGGTGTGTTTTGTTCTGGTTCTTGAAATGAGATTGATAGATTGGAGGGAAAAAAAGGGGGGGGGGAGGAAAACATTTGAAAATTTGAAAAAAATGAATATAGAATGAAAAAATGAATATAGAATAAAATGAAATGATGGAAGTAAAATAGAATTTGAAAACTTACAAAAAAGTAAAAAGTATAGTAGAAAGAAAAATTAAAGAAAAATATTTTTAATAAAAATTGAAAATAAAAATAAATTTTTTCTCTTCCTGTAGTCAAGAAAAAGAAAAGAAACAAAAAAAGAAAAAGAAAATGGAATAGATGGACCAGCAAACAGCCTGAAATATGGTTGAAATTACATCCTTTTTCCCTAGAAGTCAAACTATGAAGCACTTTATAGTCCATAAACTAAGCAAGCAGAGAGACTTGTGGTGTTCCTGAAGAGCGAGGTTGGCCCAGTTGGGCGGGGCTTAGTGTAACGGCTCCATTCTCCACTAGATGGCGCTGCTTAGCTTACTGGGGTGGATTGTTGTGGCGCTTGTAGGTATGTATGCTCATGCGCGGGAGGGGTGAAAATGGCGACTCCCGGCTACCCAGTCTCTAGTATGGGAACTCTGCTCTCCCCAACCAGCAGTCGCACACCTGTCCTTTGTCTCCGGCTTCCATTCACTGCCTGCTTTTACACTGTCCGTGACCAAGCCGTCAGGTTGCCAGGCGGCACCTCCCTCCTGAGTTTTATCTCAGATGCAGCGGTGTTTCCCGACCCCTCACTTCTGAGGGTCTGTGGCTTTGACCCGCTGAGACTTTCCGCGGGAGAGTCTCACTGAGCAATGGCCAGGTGCCAACCGCACCCAGGAACGTTCACAGGACCGTGCTGCTGCTGATGCGCAGAGACTGCGACCGGGTGCCAGCCCGCCCCAGAAAAAGTTCACGCAATCATATAGCGGCAGCATTTCAGGGATTATGCAAAATCACAACACAATTCTGGCGCCAGGCTTCACCCTTGACAACCTTGTTCCAGCACCGGCGAATATGGTTGTTCTCCTGGGGTCTGCTGGTACCTTTGCCTCTGTGGGGGCCGCACCGCCTCTACCAGATGTCCTCCCAGCAGGGGAACCACCTCTCCCCTGTGGCTCGAAGACCCTCTGGACTTCACTCTCCTCCTGGGGATTTGCCCTTCCCACCAGAGCACTGCCAGGTATTGAGCTGCGGACTTCCAGGCTCTGCGTTCCACCTGTTTATAGCATCTTAATGGAATTTAAGCCCTCTCCTTTCTCCTTTCTCCCTTTTTAGTTCAGTCACTGTGGCTGTTTCCACTTTTTCACTTTCTCTCCAAATGCTTTTGGGGGGGGAGTGCTTTTCCCGTACCTCACCCCCCCGCCCGTGTCTCCATCCTCTCTCTACATGCAAAAACAGCTCCCTGCCCTCCGCGGCTTCTCTCTCCCCCAGTTCGCCTCTCCGTGTCGTGTACCTGCTGAGTTCTGTGGTTCAGGTTGTGCATGTTGTTGTTGTGTTAATACTCAAATCAGTTTTCTAGGTGTGCAGGATGGTTTGGAGTTGATCTGGCTGTATTTCATGGATGCAAGATGCAAAAACAACTTGCACGCTCTCCCTCCATGTTGGCTCCTCCCCAGCTAGATCTTCTCATGTCAGATCACACAGCCACCGCTAAAATCGCCACACCTGGGTTTCCATCTGAACTCTCCCAATGTTGAATGTGAAAATTAATTCTTTCAAAGTCTGGATTTGGCCCCTGAGGCCTAGTTCCTGGCCCTTGGTTAAAGTCGCTTGACTAGAGATGGGCTGAGGGCCAGGAGCCCCGAGACAGGGTCCAGATTCAGGATATGCGCAGCCCCTGTGCCCCCACCTGGTGGCCTCCTTGTGGACATGCAGGGGCACCCCTTCACCACCACCACCACCCCAAAATCAGCCTCCTGGGCAGGGTGCGGTGGCCTGCAGGCCGCTAGGTCTCTGCCTCACTGGCAGAGCCGCCTCACTGCCTGGAGCTGGCTTCGGATTCCGTGTCTCCCTCTCTCTCTGGCCCTTCCCTCGCTCACGCTCTGTGTGTGTCTCTCTCTCTCTCAAAACTAAATAAAAAACGTTAATTAGAAAAAAAAATTTTTTTTAAAGTAGTTGCTGATTTCAGCACCATGGGGACAGGAGGACTTGGCGACTCACCCGGAGACAGAGCCAGGATTCAAACCCAGCCTGGCACCCAGGAGACGTCCCTGTCCTTCCTCCCTTTTATGACTGCTTGGTTGTTGGGCAGGGATGGCTCCCGGGGCTGATAGCTGGTACCTCTCCGAGGGACACTGGCATGTGTCATGATGGCTCCTGGGGAAGTAGAGTGTGGGCCTGGGCATCAGGTCTGCATCAGACCCCAGCTCTGCCCCTACCTGCTGTGTGACCTGGAAACTGCCCTGACCTCTCTGTGCCCGGCTTTCCCAACCTGACTCGTAGGGTTGCTGTGCTTGGCACGCAGTCGGCTCTCCATCGAAGGACAGAAGCCAGTGCTTCCAAAGGGACCTTCTCTTACAAGCTGAAAGGTGACACACGTGGGCCATGTGTCACCCAGAGCTGCTCCTTGACAGGCGAGGCTAGCGTGACCCAACAGGTCCTCCTGTCTGCACACCCCTCCCAACTGAGGCCTTTCCCTTGTCACTGACAGTGATGAAGAGCAGGTCACAGTGCCCCAGGAAGTCTGAACTGAGTTTGTGTGACCTGGGCGAATCCCCCGTCTCCCACGACTGGGTTTCCTGGTCATTTGAATAAGGGACAGAGCGCCACTCACTCGGGTCTTAGCTGCAAGGCCCCCAGGGGCACGATTTACTAATTGCCCCACTGCTTGGGGGCCGGGAGGTATGGATTCCAGGGCACATGAGCCTCTGCCCGGGGACTTTAGGGGACTCCAGGGGACTCATGCCCAGCCAGCCTCCTAGAACAGGGTTAGCGATCCAAGGCCAAGTGCAACTTGTTGGGAAAACAGCCCTGCCCACTGCTGAAAATGCGACTGTGACACATGGCGGGTCCCAGGTGCCTGAACCCCCATCACCCAGAAAGCAGAGCTGGAGAGTGCGGACTACCTATGGCTAAGGTTTGTTTTGCACCAGAACAGCAGAGCCGAGGAGTTGTGGCAGACACAAAGGCGGAGTAAAATGCTTTATGGAGAAAGCATTCCGACCCTGCCCTGGAAGACAGGGATCACGACAGCAATGATAGCGTGTCTGGGAGCACACTCAGCCCCAACCAGCTTCCGAGCTAACCCGATGTTACCTCGCTTAATCCCCCCCACCCCACCCTAAGAGGGAGGGCTTTCAAGAGTCCCAGTTTACAGATAAGAAAACTGAGGCTCATTTTCCTTTTGATGACTAAGTGATGGAGCCAGCTTTGAATGCCAGTGTTCCTATTTCAAAGCCATGTCTCGCCACCTGGTTTGGAGAAGGGGCGGGTCCAGGCGGCTGGGACACTCCATCTTTCACACATACAGCCCCCCTCCGGGGCCTGCCGTCCCGGAGGCAGCTGGATGAATCCACTTAATCGATTTCCTCTAAACCCACTCAATCCCTGGCGGCAGCTCTCCTGGCGGCCTGACACTTTGCTGGCTGAGGTTTTCTGGGTGAATCCTCAGTGCCCGCCCACCCGCCCTGCTTGGTCAGACAGGCCCCTCCCAGCCTTGTGATTCTAAACCCTCAGCTCAACGTTTTACAGAACTGCATGAAAAGAGGCCTGCTGGCCTGTGTGCGAGGGGGAGTTTATTGGGGTGGCCTCTTAACACTAAAGTCAACGCAGGAAGGGAACAGAATTGATGTGCATAATGGGACTCAACTTGAAGCTCAGAAGCTGTGGCCCCAGAAGAAATCAAAGCTGAGGCTGAGGGCTACAAGAGAGCAGGATTGGGGCTTGACTAGTGGGTTCTCAATGTGCCATTTAATTAAAAAAAAATCAGCCCCCTGATGATACCAGCTTGCCCTTTAAGGCCAGAATTGGCTGACCTGGCAACCCAGGCACCTGTCCATCCCAGGATGTGATTTCCTGGAACAGAGGGCCTTCATTAGGGCTGCTGCCCTCTCAGACACGGGCTGGACCGTGAGGGCCTCCCCCGCGGTGCACCTGCCCACCTGGGCACCCCCGGACCGTGTGGTCCCTGCAAGAGCAGGGCATTCTTCACACTTGGCTCGGAGGGCCCCAGGGCACAACAGATGGATGACACGTTTATGGGGTCACATGTGTGCCCCTCGGCATGGGTGAGCATGGCACAGAGCAGAGCCCTCCTCCCTCCCCTCCCCATGTCCTCTCCCTTCCCATCCTCTGCACCCCCCTGGTGGAGCGCTGGAGTGAGCAGGAGTTCTGAGCCCCCCTTGGTTTTGTTTAGCCAATAAGCAAACTTCCTGAAGTCCTGAAGTCATACATAGCACGGTGGACGGGGAAAGGCAGAGGCTCTGGGGTCACACCCTACCCCACACCTCACAGCAAGCCCCCACTCACTTCCAGCCTCTGCTGTCTTTTCTGGAGAGTGGGACACAGTCAGCCCCACCCTCGAGCTGGGGGCATCCCGTGTACATGACAACACCGGGCACCCAGTCATTTCAGGCCCCCTGGGGCCTCCGGCTGGAAGCCAGGCTGAGGGCAGGTGGGACCGGTGGGGGCCACAGGGTCGCGGATGTGACACAGTAGCTGTCTAAAGGACCAGGCTGAGGGTGTGTGTTCTAACATCCAGAAACAGGTAGCTGCCACTACCAAATTCACGAGTTAAGGTCATGTTTGCTCTCTCTTGTCAATTATAATCATCCGTTTGAATAGAGGCCACCAGTTTTATTAGCGACATTATTGGCTGTCACAGAATGGCTCTACTCCGTTCCTAAAGTGCCCGTACAAAACTGCAATTTCCCCTCTGCTCCCGCACTCACTCTCATGCTCAGCGTCTCCTAGGAGCTCCCCATAGCCTAAGGCCTGCCCCACTCCAGGCCTAAACTGGAAAATGAGGGCTTGCCCACCTTTCCCACCTGTGCTGTGTTCTCACGGTAATGAACCAGCAGTAATCCCGAGCACCCAAGCTGTCCCCACACCTCTGCACCTCTGTGCCATTCCTTCTGCTCTC
Organism: Panthera tigris; assembly: GCF_018350195.1. Classification (NCBI taxonomy): domain Eukaryota; kingdom Metazoa; phylum Chordata; class Mammalia; order Carnivora; family Felidae; genus Panthera; species Panthera tigris. Next base: position 136,578 of record NW_024962188.1, read on the forward strand.
CATCCCCTGTGCTTTGAGCCCTCAGCTCCCTTATCCACTTGTCCCTTCGAGCTGGATGGTGTCAGATGCTCACATAGTAGCCTTTGTCCAGCCCACCCTGCCTTCTTCCTGTGGATGCTCCACTTGGAGGAATCAGGGTTGGTCCAAGCCAGTCACGGCAACCACTTTTCCTGCAGCTGGTGACTGGCTGGGGAAGGGGCTCGGGACCCAGTTCTGGCCAATGAGGTATTAGAGGAAGTCTTTGGGGGCTTCTGTGAGAGATTCTCCTTCCTGAGTAGAGGTGGGCAAGGTTCAAGAAGGTCCCCCCTTGCTTCCGACTTGAGTGCTAACTGTGCAGATGTGACGGCCAGAGTGGAGGCAGCCACACGGCAACCGTGAACCAGTGACACCAATATTCTGTTAACGGTAGAACGGAGAGGCAGGCGGCACCTGGGTCACTGATGACATTGTGAGCCACCAGACCACCTCTGGACCTCCCATCTCTCACATAGTCATTAAACATTCAATGTTAGATGCCTTCAGAGTTTAAGCCACTCTTGGTAGGGTTTTCTGTCACTTCAGCCAAACACATCCAACTGATACAGCCTTCTAGTGTCAGTTAAAATTTCTCTGTTCTTAACTAGTTCCCCAGCAGACTTGGATCTCTGCCCCTGTCCCTGTACTCTACACCCATGAGCTACGGTGCTCTGTCTGTCTGGTTGGCCCATTCATGTTTGGTCTGTGAACACCTCTGGGACAAGCCTCTGCCTTTTCCTCTCTGGCCAACCTGAGCCTGCACGCAGTGGGCCTTTGGGTCACCCCAAGGACCTCACCACACCCTCTCCTCCCCCATCATGGCCAGAGCCCCCAGCCATCATGAAGCCTTCCAGTTCAGTTTGGCCCAAGCACTGCTTCCGGACCCCAAGGGCTTCAACAGCCTCTTCAGTGTAAAGCGTGAGGTCTTTTCTAAATAGAGCTTTCTAGCTGTCAGCTCCTGCCTCGTGTGTCCCTTCAAGTGCTAAGCTGTTGATTTCTTGTCAGCTTGGCCTCTCCTGTGGCAGGCACTGGAGGCCACAGTGCACAGAAAGGAGTGCACGAGTGAGACATGGAAAGTGCAGTGATGGATACATCCCATTCCAAACCGAGTGAGACTCTTGCATGTTCTGGAAAAGACCTCAGGTGTGCAAGTCGGGTGTCAGGTTCCCCAAGGCTCCAAGGAAAGAGATGTCCCCAGGCATGGTGGAAGGGTGAAGGCTCTTGGCCTCCCTTGTAGCAGCTCCCAATGCCGGCTGTGAATGGGGGACTGCCCTGTGGTCACATGAGCAGGACTCTGCCAAGGAAAGCAAGGGAAAGAGAGGGATTCTAGTCCTCGGGGAACTGGGAAGGTGTGTTAGTGCTGGGGAAAGAAGTTCCCTGCCTGCCTTCAGTGCACATTGCTTTTTTGAGTCTTGTAACAGGCACATGACAGTTACCAAGTCTCAGGCACCCACAGAATGCCAGGCGTGGGGCCGGGTGCCCTGACACACGGACAGGCCATACCATGAGGCTTCTCAGGCTGCACACAGCAGAATCTGGGTGTGCAATCTGGGCTCCACACTTCCAAGCTATAGCCCTGTCACCCCCTTTCTCTGAGCCTCCGCCACGTCCTCTAAAATGGGGTCATCAGTTGCTACCTTAACAGGGTCGGTCCTATGAGGATTAATTTGGGTAATGTGACTGGCCCAGCCTATAGCAGGATGCCAACAGATACGGTTTGAATCCATTTGGATCTCCAGGTTAGACTGTGGAGTTTTGCACTGTTATCTCAAAGTCCCCCTTGAACCTAGCCTAAATCCATACTGTCACAATTCCAGGATGCTCCATTTAGACAACTTCAAGGAGCAATTGGAGTTGTTGTTGTTGTTGTTGTTGTAGTTGTTGTTGTTGTTTGATACCCACTGAGTGACAGAAAAACCAAAGCGGCCTAAACAAGCAATCAAACGAGGCAGGAGAGAATGATTTACGTACCTAAGAAGGCTAAGGGCAGACAGTTTTAGGCAAGGCCGTACATGGGTGCTTGATGACATCAGTAGCAATCATCTTTCCCGACTTCTTGGCCTTGCTTACTTTCCTCTGTGCTGGTGTCATTCTCAGCTGGGCTTTTCTGTTAGGAAAGCAAGATGGCCCCCAACAGTCACCTTCAGCCTCCCAACAGAAAAAGAACCCCTCATTCCCTATGATTCCAGCCCTAAGGTCTGGACCCACTGGGACCTGACTGGCACATACCCAGTGCTGAGCCAATCACTGTGGCCAGGGAGGATGGCCAGATTGAGGTCGTGTGACCACCCTCCCTAAGGAAACTCCTGAGCCGTTCAACCTGATTTCCAGGTGGGAGTGAACCTGAGAGAACAGAGGTTAGTGTCCAGTTGCTGCCCTCCTCTGTGCTTAATATCCTGGGTTGCACCTGCTCTTATCCTCTTCCCGCCACCCCACTGTCTTCGTGGCAGCACTTCTTCCCTTCCCCCACTGCTTTCTTCGGTACCATTTCACCCATACCAAAAAAGAACACGACTTCCTGTTTGAATTCAGGATCCGGGGCCCAAGCCCAGCTTCAAGATTTGTTTTTTTGCGTCCCGGTATAATCGTTTATTGAGTCAACCAGTGTCCACTGAGTACCTACTATGTGCTCCAGTGAGTTTTCAGGGTCTAATTATTCTGGGTTTCTGGGGGCAAATCCCAGGAGCCTTCCAAGGAAATGAGTTTTGTCTGAGCAAGCATCTAGAGGCTAGCTTCCAGTCCCTCGGTGCCACCCACTGTGTGGCCCCGAGGGAAGTCTTTCCCCTCTCTGGACTTGTGCTTTCTTATCTGCAAAATGAGGCACTGGGAAAGTTGAAATCCTGGAGCCCTCTCAGCTCTGACATCCTGTGTGGCTGGGTCTTAGAACAAGCCTCTCCATCTGAGTCAGCCTGTAAACACCATGGACAGTGACCACAACACTCCCTCTGCTGCCACGGGGAGCATTGTGGTTGCTGTCCCCATGGGTGCGCTGAACTGAGTCCACAACCATACAGTTCTGTGTCTGAACCTTCCACTTCTTGGCTAATGAGAACACCCAGGGCAGAGGAAACCCCACGGCTTTCTGTGCCTGTGTGGACCCCAAGGCTCTAAATTCCTGTAAGGTGGCCTAATGGTGCTGCTACAGAAATTCTCTTTTGAGGTGTTTGTGAATCCCAAGCCCTCCCACCACTGAAAGTCAAGTCTGGAACTCTGAAAAGGAGCATAGGGAGGGAGGCCACATGGAGGAGAGGAGAGGATTCTATAGAGGTTGCTATATGTCCATGGAGCCCATCCTTCCTCTGCCTCCCTGTCCCTCCCTTCTTCTTCTCTCACCCACTCCCCTTTCTCTGTTATAGCCGAAATTGGTCATAGCCCCGTGGAAGAAGAAAGATGCCTGATGTGTCAGTAGGGAGGCGAGGGATCCTTTTGAGGCATGCCCAGTGGGAGGACTTTCTTTTTCTTCCGGTTGAGTCTAGTTTCTCTTCACTCTTTGGACACTTGGAGACATGAATTAATTCCCCTGGTCACTGTGTCACTCATTTGTCAGCTCACTCGGCTGCTCACCACATCCATGTGTTCCCATCTTTATTTAGCTCAGCCTTTTTTTTTTCAAGCAAGAAGGGAGATTTCTTAGAAGAACATAGAGAGCCCAAGGACAAGTAGAGAATAGAGTAGCTGGTCCTCCCCAAAGATGGGAGCCAGCAACTGTTTAAGACATGAGAAGCCAAGCCTGCTGTATCTTTTTGCCATTCTGGTGTCACACATTCACTCACCTCTGCTCCTCTTTGTACATCACTAGACCCTTCCATCTTTTAAATCTCTTGGCTTCTCTCCATTTCCACTGCCATGACCCTAGTGTAAAGTACTTTTTTTTTATTGCCTGGGGAAACTGAGGCAGCCTCCTGAATTTTCTCCCGAATCCCACCCTTGCCCATTTCCAGTCTGTGTCTCTCACTACAGCCAGAGGGATTTTTAGAAATGAACAGTTTATTCAACAGATTTCACTGATCCTAGGAAAGACGTCAAAATCATAAGCACGGTGTGGAACTGGATTACCACTCCCCCACATTCGGTGGCCTGTATCGAAGTGCCCTGCTCGGTTGGAGGATTATACAGCACGGCCCATGTTGTCCTCAGGCATGGCAGAGGGGCTGCTGAACAGTGAAAACAGATGTGAGCACACGCGTTAAGAACCAGTGAGTAATTTACCACTTTTCTTTTCCTTTTTCCACGACAATGGCAATATTCCAGATAGAGACAGACTGCTCTGTCAACCTGAGTCCAGAGGGGAGAGGAGACGAAGGAGAGCCACATGTGCATATAGTCTGAGACATAAAGAAACTTTATTGTAGGCCACTGAGATTTAGAGAATTGTGTGTTATGCAGCGTAACCCATCCTAACCTAACCGATACGCATAATCCATGAACTTTTGCCCATCGCCCCATTGCTTTGCTGAGGCACCACTGGCCTTTCGGTCCTTACACAAGTTGCTCCCTCCCACCTTACAACATTTGTCTGTGACTCTCTCTCTCCTGGGAAAGTTCTTCACTCCCATTGTTGGGCAGTTGACAGTTACTCACCAATGAGGTCTTGGCTTCACTGTGAAATACTCAGGAAAGGATTGCCTGGTCTCTGTTCAGAATACCTAGAATTTACCTTCTTTGTCATTAGAGCTCTTTCACTACACTCTAAGTTTGAGGAAAACAGAGCCCAGGGATTTAGATCATGCTTCTTTGAGGCCCTACTCCACCCCCCACCAATGTGCCCGGGCCCATGCTGAGGGGCTGGAAGTAACGGGAGTACATCAGCCCTGCACCCTGCTCCCACAACCTGTCCCGTGACGGGGGAGATAGGTGTGCAAGCAGCAGCATTTGAACCCATTATGATCATTCTAGCAGGAAATTAGTGTAAAGAGGCCAGCGAGAAGGCAAGGGGACTGCCTGGAAGAGGGGGAGTCAGAGATGACTTTGAGGAGGATTTGGAGGTGTCCAGGTGGGGGAAGCTTCCTGGGAGAGTGGGCGATGGGGGGATCTGATGGAGGGATTGTAGGGCAAGAAGTGGTGCCCAGAGTTTCCAAGACTTGAAAGAGGATGAACCCAGGAGAAGTTGGAACCAGAAGTAAATATCTGGAGTCTGTGTGTATTCCTGGGAACACAAGTGAGCATTCCTGTTGGAGTGCCTTTGCAAGCTCATGGTGTTTGCTTCTTGGGATCGAGGGATGGTGATAAAGATGACAGTGGGTTCCAAGCCCTTTCACACCGTGGATATCAGTGGCAGGCTCTGATCCGAGGGTGTGGTGGGCGTGTGTGGGCAGCTGTGTTCCCAGACACAGCAGCGGGAGAGACATCTTTGTCTCCACTCTGCTCATTGGACACGTCTGGATGCCTTAAATTCCTGACTTTGTCTTCTAAGAAAACCCACCACGGTTCTTTCTAGTGAATCAAGGCTTCCTGTGTACACAGCCCAGTAGTCATTTAAAACGTGTATCAGGTGAACAAAATGAAAGAGAGACGAAACGCCGAAGCATCACGTCCTTGGGTATGATGTCTCTCCACATGATCTTGTTATTAAAAGAATCCGCAGGGACACGGATGAAACCAGATGCTCCATGATTAGGGGCTGTGGTCACTCAGCAGGCCCCTGCTCTGGGGAAATGAGGTGTTTCCTGGGGTTTGAGGGCCCTGATGGGACATGACAGAAAAGCTTCTCAGCCTCCCAGAAGGTTGGAGGGTGGGCAGTGATGCTGGAGAAGTCACCTCCCTCTGTGGCCCTTGAGTTTCTCACTGTTGGAATAGGGAGGGAGGTACCATTCCCCGACTGCCAACCTCACTGGCTGTGCGGCTTAGGCAGTAGGTGGACAGTTCTTGGAGAAGCCCATTGATTCCAAGGAATTGTGGCTGTTTGATGGTATTATTTTCATGCCGGTTGTGAGGTGGACCCTGCTGGGCTCCCCATACTGGAGGGAACAGACACCCACAGAAACTGGACCAGACCCAGCACACAAGCTCTCCTCGGAAAAGCTGACCTCTGTGTGGTGGTTGTCTAGAGGAAGGGACGTCAGCGCTCACTGGGGGGGTGGGGAGTGGGAGGTAGATGGAATAGCACAACCAAGGAGGAGTCTTGTGAGCTGGGACCATAAGGGGAGGGAGAGGGGACAGGCGGCAGCAGGGGGGGCAGGTAGGGAGGAGAGCAGAGGAGCAAAGGCCTGCAGGCCCAGGCAGGCCTAGGCGGTGGTGCAAGGAATGCCATCCTCCTGCCTCAGAGAGCTGGTTGAATCTGGCACAACGGGGCCGCTTCCACGGCTCTCTGGGCTAGAGGGTGATGCTGAGCTCCTGCCCGGCCCTCTGCCCGTCTTGCCGTTTTCAGGTCCAGCAGAGCTCACCCGCAGAGCGTAGACATGAGCCTGCCCACCCGACGGATGGGAGCACGGGCTCTGGTCAGATGATGGGGGGGGCAAGGCCCCCCCGCGGCGGACCGGAGGCCACAGGCGTGGGCAGTGTAGAAGCTGAGGCTGCACGCTGCCAGGGTCCGGCTAGGGTCAGTCCCAAAGCCAGTCGGCTCCTCCCTAGGGCCCCTGCCTCTCAGACTAGCTAGTGCCTGCTGGTGAGGCTTCAGAACCTTCCAGGCCACAGCTGGAGGGACTCTCTCCAGATCAGCACGTAGGTATCACTTAGTGTGCCCTCTCAGACTGGCATCCCTGGCAGCCTGCAGGGCCCAGCTGTGGAGCCCAACGCTGCGTGTCTGTGCTCCATGTGAAACAGTGCTGCAATCCATGAGTAGTGTCCACAGCGGGTGAGGAAGGGGAGACCTGGGTTATGCACGCCAGCCATTTGCCACTGCTGGTACACCCCCTTATTTTGCATATGGAGAAACTGAGGCCCAGAGGGAAGAATGCCCTCGTCCAATTGCCTGTCCTTTCACTTCCCGCTCTGGCCTCTCGACGGAACTCTTGGTACCCCCCGTGACACCACGTGAAAACAGTCAACTATGTGTGTGACAAGGAAATCATACTGGATGTGTCTGGACCCACACCATGTTTCTCTTCTTGCTTTTCTCCTTTGCCTCTGTTCTGTTTTAATACTTCGTGTGTTTCGTGCATTATGAAGGATGGTGGGACAATGAACATCCGTGGGCCCGCAGCTCAACTCCAGAACTAGAACATTCCCAGTCACTTCCATCTTCTCCTTGCCTGGAGGTCACCCCTCTCTGCAATTTGGTGTTTGTTTGTTTGCCATTCTCTTGCTCACAGGCCGACTGAATAAGCCTAAACATTAGATTGCTTCTTTGTTCTCAAGCTGTAAAAACTTGCTCTCTGTATGTAGATCTCTAAAATTTGCATTTTTGTACTCAACATTTCCGTGTCTCTAAGCTTGAGCTGTGCTGCTGTGTAGCTGGAGTTTGCTGTCACCAGTGTGGAAAGAAATTGTGTGACTGTGCTACAATTTCTTTTTGCATTGCTCTGTCAATGAGTATCTGGGTCATTTCCTTTCTTCCCCTCCTCTTGCTAACAGTGCTGCGACGAACTCTTCTTGGGTGTGCCTTGTGTGACTCCTGGGAGTGGATTTGCAGGGTTCTAAGCTATGGGACTGGTCAACCTAACAAGAAAAGGCCAAAGTGGTTTTCAGTGTGGCCAGATCAGGTTTCACATTCATCAACCGTGGGTGCCAGCTGATCCTCTCAGACCCTCGGTGCTGTCAGATGTCACATGTCTTCCTCACTGTGAGGCTGATGGATGTGAAATCTCTCACAGGGACCTTACCTTGCACTTCCCTGCATCCTCGTGACATCGGGCAGCTTTTCCCGTGTTCATCTGTGCACTCCGTTTCTTCCTCTACGACATGCCTGCTGTGGTCTTTTTGCTCATTGCCTCTCTTCTTCCTGTGGATTTGTAGGACTTCTTTATGTATTCTGGATACTGATCCTTTGCTAGTTGTACATATGCCAGAGGTCTTCTGCTTTTAGTGATTTGTCTTTTCACCGTCATTTGGTGAAGGGAAATTTACATTTTACTGCAGTCAAACCTATCGATTTTTTTTTTTATGCTTACTGAGCTTTTAACACCTTGTTAAAGAAATTGTTCCCAACCCCAAGTTTGGAAAGATATTCCCCCAGAATATCCCCCTCTTCAACTTCTCTCTTTCAAATATAGATTTTTAATGTGTCTGGAATTGGTTCCGATGTCCCAGCACCGTTTACTAACTGGGCCGCCTTTCTCCAGTCACATATCAAGAAGCCTTTTTAAAACTCCTAAGTATTGAGCTCTTCAGATCTCTGATCATTTGTAGCACACCTGCAGTCATTCATGCCTGCTGTCCGTGCGTTCTCCCCTCTCCCTCTTTGTACCATTGCGATCCCTGGTACGTGCAGGTGCCCCAGGAGGCCCTGTGTAGCCATGTATGGATTTTTTTTTCTATGTTTCTTTCTTTATCATTTTTTGAGAAGGAGAGAGAGAGAGTGGGGAAGGGGCAAGGACAGAGAAAATCCTAAGCAGGCTCCATGCTGTCGGTGCAGAGCCCGATGTGGGGCTCAGTCCCCTGACTGTGAGATCGTGACCTGGACTGACAGCAAGAGTCAGACACTTAACCGACAGAGGCACCCAGGCGCCCCATCCATGGATGTTTTTGTGAGGATGAGGAAACAGGAGCACAGAGGAGGGTTGAGTTTGTAATGGCCACACAACGACCGTGTTGGGTGACCCCAACGTGGAGTCTGTCTCCGATTCTCTGAAGGCGGGTTCTGTGTTCCTTCCTCTTGGTGTCTGGCTGTGCACAGTAGGGCTGGTGGGTTGGGACCCAGGACCCTGGGGCTGTCGGTGGAGGGATCAGACATGACAGCCTGCCTTTCCGTTTCCATCCCATGGGCTCCCCTGAGCTGCTGTGAAAGCCATTTGGGCACATTGTTCCTGGGGGCCTGAAAACCTCCTGCCACCTCTGCTTCTCACCCCTGCCTCATCCCTCCTGCTGTCCTTTTGATGATGAAGCAGCTGAGGTTTAACTCCTGCCTCTCACTCCCCACCGGCTCCTTGCCCGGTAAGGGGAGGGAGAGCCCTGGGAGCAGTACCCCAGCACCCTCAAACCTGGAACAGAGTCGAATCCTTGCCGGGAAGGCTCCACCCTTGGTCTGAGTGATGCAGAGTCATGGCCTCTGATGATGTGGATGACAACTCACTTCTGCAGCGTTTGTGATGTGCCAGGGCCCGGTCTGAGCATTCCGTGGGGTCCTCACCACCCTGTGAGGAGACACTGTTTTTACACTCATCTTATAGATGTGGAAGCTGAGGCTCAGAACCCTTATGAGGCTTGCCTGGGGTCACTCAGCTGGTCAGTGATGGAGTGAGCTGCGATTTGATCCCAGGCGGTGTGGCTCCAGACTCCACGCTCTTTACCACGAGACTGCATGGTCCCTTTGGACCCCAACCAGGCCCTGGCTCTCCCTCCTGGTGACTGGTCCAGGACCCGGGGATGGGTCTGCCATGGGGCCCCTCACGGAGTGCAGAAGAGCTTTGTCCCTGAACCCTGGATCCATGGTGGGTCTGGGCCTGCCCTGGGCCTCCTTGGCCCTGGAGGGTGCCCTCCCCAGCTTCCGAGGCTGAGCCAGGCCAGCCGGTGTTGCTCCTGTTTGCAGCCGGGGAGTCCCAGCTCCAGTTAGAGACTTCTCTCTTTTGTAGGCTCCAGAAACTCTGAGAAGGGCCCTAAATGGTGGGCCCTCGATTAAGGGGTTTCAGAAGGCAGGAGCCCCAGGGACACCTTGCTTTGTGAAGCTTCTTGTGTTCCAGGGAACTGCTCTCTGTGGCCACCTCAAGACGAGGTGTTTTTGACAAACATGTGTCACCTGCATGACACTTGTAAGCAGTTATGCCATGGCCATAAATCTGGGCTTGTGCTGCCGAGTGCGATACCGGCTCCTACATGTGGCTGAAGCACTGCCAACAGTGTCTCTGTTGGTTTGGCAGTGGGGGGTGGCAGGCTGCTTCAGGACACATCGGCTCCCAGTCAGTGGCTGTGTGCTATGAAGGTCCCAACGCCGACGTCTTTCTCAGCATCCCACCCTCCCTTCCTAACCTTCGCTGGCTCCCACTGGATGTCTCACAATGTGGACACTTTTGCACCTAGTCATGCTAATTGCTCTGAAAAGAAATAAAGCAGGAGGAGTGTGCAGACAGTGACACAGGCCATTTTGTAAGAATGATCTGTGATCTCCGGTTTGTTTAACAAAGCCTACTGGGTCAGAGCCTGAAGGAAATGGGGGGAGCCGTGCGGGTATCCGGGAAGAGCATGCTAGTCAGGAGAGCTGCACATGCAAAGGCGCGGAGGTCAGGTTGGGTCTTATGGGTTGGAGGCAGGTGTGTCTGGAGTGCAGTGAGAGGCGCAAAGCTGGGAGCAGGGTGGGAATAGGGAGCATGGTGTGGGATGGTGAGGCATTTGGGTTTCACCTGGAGTGTCATGGAAAGCGGCTGGAAGGCCCTGGGTAGGTCCAGGAAACCGTAGAGGAGGCCAGATGGCTTAGGCGCAGCCACTCCCGGGCCAACTATACCTTGGTCGTAACTGTGCTGACTGTAGATCCTAGCTGTAGAGCAGAACCCAGGTAACAGCAAACCTGAGGGCCAGGTGAAGGTCCCGAGGCCAGCCAGTCCATCTGCCTGCAGCCAGGCCTCTGCCTATAAATCCTGCAGCCTGTGCATCCTGCCCAGAATGCTGGGATGCCTGGATCAGTTAGTTTCTGCTGCGGAATAACCACCCCGAAATGTAGCAGCTTGCACCAACTGTTGACTTAGCTGAGCAGCTAGCTGGTCGGGCAGGTCTTCCGGGCTCCCTCAAGCATGTGTGGTCAATGGCAGGGGTCGGCTGATTGCTGCCTGGCTGTTGGCCGGGGCGACTAGGGGTGGTGGTGAGTAGGCTACATGTGTCCCATTCTTCCAGGAGGCCGTCTGGGCTTCTGCACATGGTGGTGCCAGGGTCCCGAGAGGGTGGGCACGCAAGGCCACGAGGCTCTTTGAGGCCTACGCCTGAAATTGGCACGGCATCATTTCCACCACATTCTGTCGGCCAGAGCAAGTCACGGAGCCAGCGCAGATTCAAAGCGGGGGGATCTAGACCCCACCCCTGATGGGAAGAGCTGCTCCATCATAGTGCAAAGGTTACGGAGACAGGGGGGTGGAGGAACAGAGCTGTTTAGGGGTCAACCGCAGTGTCCCGTGTTCTGGAGAGAGGAGCAAGGCAGGAGCCAGGGCACCAGAACAGTCAGCCATGGCTGTGTCTCTGTCGCCCTGAAGAAACCAGACCCCCAACAATCCAGGACTAGGCAGAGGAAGCTCGGACCATTTGTTACTTTGTCACCAAATGCCACCTAGCCAGTAGCGGTAGACTCAACAGTCCCCATGGAGGTGTCTTTCTCTGGGATGCTTACACCCAAGGACTGCAGAGATCATATGGAACATTGCACACCTTTGGCACCACCTCTTCCAGGAAGCCCTCCAGGCTTCTTCTGGGCTCTCCCAGGCTCACCCTCCCCCCGTCACAGAAGACAGTGTATTTGTGTCCCTCATTGGTGCATGTGTGTGTCAGCCTCCTGAGTCAGAAAGGCCAAGGCCTGAGGACAGGGCTGTGTCTCACTCACCCCGAATCCCTACTCCTAGCTGGGAGTGTGCACTGAGGATGAGGCTGGCAAGGTATGGGTATACTGGGGACCTGCATTCAGTGCTGACTCACAGTTGATGTCTGCAAGGAAAGGGGAGGGTCACTGTACCTGGTAGCAGGCCCCAGATGAGCTCGGCCTGGAGCCGGGACGGGGGGTGCTGGGAACGGATGCTGGATGCAGGCGGCAGCCAGAGCTCAGCGGAGCAAGGGCAGAGACCACAGTCCTCTTGCAGACACAAATGGGTCTCGAGCTCTGGGCGCCAGCACCAAGGCAGGAAGGCAGCCCACAGGAGAGCATGCAGAGAAGCCACTCTGGGTGTTCAAGGCCAGCACTGGGCAGATGGAAAGGCAGGCAGGGCCTGCCACCCCCGAGGAAAAAAGAAACATCAGCCACGTTTGACTAGAGTCAGCTTTCGTTTACTGGAGTTTCCCTTGCCTGAGATCCACTGTACCCAAAATCAATATTATTAGCATTAAAAAAGAGAAACAAGCCAACTAGGATGTAGCAACCCCGAATGCACTGTGGTTTCGGTGCCATCACAGCACACGAGAAAAATCTTCATCACCTTCTCATGCATACCAGAGACAAGGGAGGGAAGAATGGCGGCGGTGCGGGGGCGGGGGGGGGGGGGAGCCGTCTTCACGAGGCCTCCAGGAGTGCCTCCCTGGGGCTCATAGTGAGTTAAGCCAGCCAGGCCTGCTAGTGTGCCAGCTTGTCCTGCCCACCTGGCATCAGCACCATTGCCCTGGGCTGGGCCGGGCAGTCTCCCTTGGGGAGAGAGCTTGAAGCTTTTGCAGTTTGTAGAGGTCTGTTGTATTTAGAAACCCGAGCATCCCAGAGTCATAAATTACCTTGAACTAGTTTGCTAACCCTTGTGACTCGGTACAGCGCCTTTTCAGAAGCGGCCAGTTATGTAACGGACTGAGTGAGGCATGGCCCGGTCCCCTCAGTGAGGCAGTGTGTGCCAGGCCTGGCATGGGTGGTAGCCACCCAGGACCACGGGGACAATGCAGGGAGGTGCCGCAGGTCTGTGCACGGCATTTCTGTGGAAATGCACTCCCAGAAGGGAGAAGGGTCTATGAGTCCACGAAGTGGGATTCTCACTCCCAGCACGTGGTCGTGAGATCTGTACCACATGGAAGAGGCAGAGCGCACCGTGTAGTTGAGCATCTCCTGTTACATCCCTGCTAGAGGATCAGCTCCTGCTTGCACCTTTCCGGGGATGGGGGCTCATCACTGCCTGAGACATTTCACACTGACAGGAAGTTAGCTTCCCGCAAATTCCAGCTCCATCATCTGGGTACATGTTCTGAATCCATGCTTGCAACAGCCTGGACAGAGTGGGAGGCCATTGCAAGGCTGCTGGCCAGCTAGGACGGCTCTCCCAGCCTTTCCTCCATTGCCACAGCCCTCTGGTCACAACAGGTGCTAAAGGGCCCATCTGGTTAGACATTCCGAGTGTTACCCCTGCACTGCAAGTTCATTGGCCACGGCAATTTTGACATCAAGAGAAACACGTGTCATTTTCTTATCTCTCAAAAGAGCTCCAACCCCCTCCCCGTTTTTGTATTCAGAGAGCAGAGGGGTGACCCACACTTTCTGGGGTCATGGGGAGGAGATTCAGGTGTGAAGGGAGCATCTGCTTGTAATGTGGGATCCAGTTCCAGGATCCCCTGGCGTTCCCTGAAATTTGCTGGAGAAACAAAACCCATTTGATGTTCAAACCCAGGCTTCCAACAGAATGGGACAGCTGAAACACCCCAAAAATGGACAAACCACATGAAACAGGTTTTGAAGCCCGCAGCCTTTCTGGCAGTCTGAGCCTCCCCGAGCAGCAGGGAACGGGTTTTGCCGGGAGATGCCCGTTTGTGATGGCGCACGCGCTACTTTTCCCCTGGGTGAGACAGGTGCAAACTCAGATGTATTCATTTTCCACAAACGAAACGACTCGGTTTTGACCATGTTGCAGACCTAGGACTTGGCTCCCTTGTTCCCGGGGGGTGTGTGTCTGGTTTTCACTCCATTCCGAAGGAGCCTGTGGAGGCTCCCAACTTTGAACCTTCTAATGATAATGATTTACTGGTTTCAGGGGGTTCGGGGTGGGGGTGGCGGGGGGAGGTGGGACAAGAAGAGTGATGCAGAGTTTGGAGTCTGAAGGAATGATTAGCTGCGTGGAGGGCCCGTGGCCAGTGCTGATGCTGTAGTTAAGGCACAAGGACTTTCCGCAGCACCAAAGCATCACTTTTGCTTCTCATCAACCCCTTGAAACGAACTCAGTCATGTTCACTGATAGGAATCAGTACCACGTAATGAGTGTTCGCCATGAGTCGGGGCCTCACCGCACCTGTACAACCAACCCCACCCGTTCAAGAGGGTTATGGTGCGCCCCAGTGTTTGAGCTCTGGGAGACCGGGGTAGAGGAATGCTGAACAGCTTCCCTAGATAACACGGCTTTCAAATGCAGATCTGAGACTTCCCACCGAAAGCCTTTCCAGGTCCTGTCCTTGGTGCCTGTGGAAGGTACAGATTTCCAGGCCCTGTCCTTGACGTGTCTGACTCGGTAGGGTCGGGGGGCGGGGCCCGAGACTCTGAATTTTGCCCCCTTCCCGCGTGATTCCAGCAGGCAGCCTGGACACCCAGCCTCTGTCCAAGCAGGCCAGCGTCCAGTATTCGGCTGTGCCCAGCTCACCAGTGTGAGCTCAGAAACACCGAACCAAGAAGTTCCCGTAGGTCCCCCCACCCCTCCACCCCTGGCAGAAGAATCCTAAAACCCTGACTGGCATTTTCCAAAGGTCCCAGCAAGCTTCTCAGGACCCTGAGCAGCCAGCCAGTGAAACCTGAGGACTGCTTGTTTGGGGAGTGTGGGGGCTGCTTCTGGAGAAGGTGGGCTTGGTTACAAGGGTTGTCTTAATTGGCACGAGGACGTGGAAGGGAAAGCAATGAGTCCAAATTAATCCGTTTTCCTGTGAACATCTCCCACCACTCCGTGCCAAGGCGAGGCAGCCTTTGTAATTAACTGACTGGGCCTCCCAAAATGGGAGCGTGCAATTTATTTTGTGTGCGAGGTGGTATGAAAATTGCCAAAGTTGGCAGATGAGGCTGGGATGTTGGTGGAGCTGGGTAAACAGGGCTGAGCTGTCTGTCACCTCCAGGTCGGAATGGGGAGCTGGCTCCAAAGCAGGGACAGGGGCTGGGGCCACGGAGGTGCTGTGCCGAGGGCTGAGCAGGTGGCCTTGGGAGGAGAGCAGAAACTTCTTAGCACTGTGGATGGGAGTAGAGGCACTACAGTTCTGAAATCAAAGCCTTCTCCTCGTCCTACCCTGTGTCACCACGGACCAGACACTTAACTCTCCAAGCGTCAGAGTCCACGTGGGTTCAGCGGTCTTTACTGAGTGCCTGCCGTGTGTAGTGAACCCAAGTTCATCTGCCTGATGCGCATAAAGACCATCACTGAGACATGGAGTATAAAGCAAAGCAAGAGTTTATTCCAGAGGCAGGAGGGCGAGCCTCACATCCACCTCCCTAGAGGAGAGTCAGGGGTACTTAGTGGCAAAGGAAAAAGGTCAGGGTACAAAGTTGCGGCTGCTAACCCTTTGGTTACCCTTTTCAGTCCCCAGGGTCTTTTGATCTGTCCTCATTCTTGTGGGTATTGGGACCACGACCCGGCCGCGGCCGTTACTTCCTGCTGAGGTGGGGTGAAGACTGGGGTTAGACAAGTGGAAACTTTGGGGTGGAAAGGAATGTTCTGCATTACCGGGATTTTTGTACTTTGGTCAATAGTTTCTGGACCATGTTGTGTCTAGGGTTTTAGGGGTACTAGAGAACAACAGGTAGCATGTTGTACTCATGGCTTGATTCCCTTGGACCAGTTACCCCGAGTCGGAGGTTCAGGTCCGGCAGAGGCTCACTGGTCTGAGCCGGGTCCCTTTCGACCTCCTCCCTGCTGACAGGGTGTAGGGAACCTGTGGATTCTTGTCATTCAAGTGTGAATCCACAGCTCAATTCCCTGTAGTTTTGGAGGAGTGGGGGGTCAACAGCACCTCGCAGGGTCTGACCTGTCCAGTGAGGCTGGAGCTGGTCCTCTGGGCTCCCGCTCTTCAGGTCTTTACTGACATCTTTAGTGACACCTTTGGATGTCACTAAGGGATTCAGGCAGCGTGAAGACACATCTGTGAGGTACATCAGCCTGCCGGAAGCAAACTCAGGCCCTGGATGTACCTGATAGTATCCAAATCGCTGGTGGGAGCCCCGCCAGCAACTCCTAGGTCACGAAAAGGACATAGAAAGTCTTCCATATAACATTCCACAGGGGCTTAAACCAAGCCCTCTTCTAGGGACCACTCTTTCCCAAAGCAGGGCAGATGGCACGGGTTGTTCCCAAGTGAAGTGGGTTTCTTGGCAGAGCTTTGCCAAAGTTCATTTTTTTCCCTTTTTCCACTCTCTCGGTGTCTCCAGGAAGCGTGTGATTTCCACTGAATGCCCAAGGCCTTGGACGCTGTGGTTGTCACTCCATTGTCACTCTGAATTATTAGCGGCAGTCCAAACCTAGAAATGATCTCGCTTAAAAGCATTTTGACAACTCCCGAGGCCTTCTCTGAACAGCAGGGAGGAACCTCAACCCCGTTGATAAAGGTGTCTGCAGATACAAGCAAACCCCGAGAATTTCCCATTGTTCTTTGCATTCCGGGAAAGGCTGCCTGCCGGTCTTCCCCAGGTTTGGGGCCTCTCAGTTGTATACCCTTGAGAACTTGTGGGCACCCAGTCTTAGGATTGTTTTTAGCACAAGCGTTGCCTTTTGTAGCATTTCGCTGAAATCGGAGCCCGCAGTATACTTCTGGATCCACTGGAGAGTGGCATCTTTCCCATAACGGGTGCTTCGAGGAATGTGGCTAATTATTTCTTTCATCAGATGCTCTAGGGTAAGGATTCATTCTATTTCCAGCCAGTGTCAATGCCAGCACGGTGTCCAAACCCCCACTCCTTACTTAACTCCTCTTTGGTCCTCCAAGGGACGTTGGGGTTGATATGTAGTTAAGTCTATCTTTGGCACTAAAGCTCTTCCAGAGGGTCTTGGAGTCTTCGACGGGCTGCCAGCATGGTTCCCTTGGGCAGTCGGTCCACTTTGTGGCATCTTCCGCAGCGGACGATAGCTGATGGGTCACCACTGCACCCAGCTCTTCCTTGTCTTTGACCCGTGAAAATGTCCCCATCCGTGAACACGTCCACGTCTGGATGCTCCGATGGCAGCTTGTCCAGTCGGGAAGGCTGCGATCAGCTTGTTCAGCTATCTGTGTGTCTCTGGTGATCTTTCTGAGTGGCCCTTAGATCACCGGGCCACTTTTCTGTCACGTGTACCTCGGGTGGTCTGGCTTCGGTTTGCGGGGCTTCAGGGAAAAGCAGTTTTCGTTCTCAGTGCTTCCAGTCAACACAGTGGGAGAAAACTGGAAACCTTAGTTTGGAGAGTCAGGGTCAGACATTCAAGGAAACCAGAAGAATTCAGGACCCAGCCCAGGTGTATAGACAACCAACGAACCCTCAAAGACGGTTCATCGGAACTATGATCTTACATTTTCACAGGTGTGTTACTGGAACAATCTCTCTCTCTGAAACCACCCTCATCTCCACCAAAGATTGCCAAATTAGGACACATTTGTTTGTAAAATTGTCCAGTTGAAGCTGGGCCTGTTTACACAAGCGCCATCACAACGGTGATTGGTCATATAGGTGTTTGGTTTTTTCAATCTGCTTCGCTGGAACTTTTCGTAAGGAATGTCAGATTGAACTTTTAACAGCCTTGTCAGGCTCAAGAAGCCAAGCCAAATACTGGCCACCAGCCTTTGCCTGCCATACCTATAGATGTGGGTGGCTCCCTCTCTTCTCGAGATCCCCCAAATACCCTGAGGTTCCTGCACCTGCCAGGAAGTGACAACCTTCCTTATTCACCTGGTAGGGCTGCTGGAAACTTTGTAAGCAAGGTACGAGGCAAGTTTTCCAAGGGGCTTCATTGGCTCAGCAAAGTCAACCTTAATTAGTTCCTTAAAGCTCTCTGATTGTAGCTGAGTCTAGGCATATCTCCCTCAACTATGACATTCCAGTCAAAGCCTTGGCAACATGACCAATGTTTCCAGTGGCGTCCTGTTGCAAGGAGAACGGATTCGTATCGAACTTCTGCAAATAAATACACTGCCGTGAAAATACGAGAATACTCCCTGAGAGTTTTGAATTCTGGTGGTACCAGGTAGGGAGAAAGGGATAAATGTTTCCTATCTGTTTATGAAGAACTTATTTACCAAACGTCTACCAAATGTCATAGGCAGACTTAAATTTAGAAGAGCAAACATTAGAGGACCAGCAATGTTTACACAAGTGTCTGTTTGAAAGCAGTTTCCCCATTAGTTCTGGGAATTCTTACTAAGCTTAGCTTTATGATCCTGAAGGGATCAGAGAGCTGTATTTGTCAATGCAGTGCAGCTGGCAAGGAGATTCTGTGACACACGATACTTCAGTAGTTAGTATTACAAGCGATGACGCTATACCAGGACATATCAAAACCTTAGGAATCTTATAAAATCTCTAGGACACTTAGAGCAATCACCCATACAACAAAGCCTAAGAAGGTTCCTCATCGCTTATTTGATGATGCCTCCCATGTCATTTGACACACCAGGGAATAAGCCTAATTCATCAAAAAGACTTCCATTCACAAGCTGGGTTTTTGGAAGTTGGTGAAATACCAGAAGGTTTCAAAACACGTGCCTAAATAGGATTACAGATCGTTACAAAACGGGATACTTATTTAGCCAGGATGGCAAGAAGAGATTCTCAAGGTAAATGCAGACAGCAAGGGAAATGGAGCTGTGAGCAAACCTTAGCTCTCTTAACACTGAGCAGATTCAACTTTCTTAAGTAAGCAAAGACCTAACAAAGACAAGACATAGAAACTTTGTTTTTCTAGGCAGATTAAAGGTAAAGAAAAACCTCTGTTGATAATTTAGACCCATCATCTAAGAAGCCTCTGTCACATTAACAGCGAGAAAACCCAAATTCCAGTCTTATACCGCTGTACTTTGGATATTAAAACTCATTTGTTGCAACAAGATGAATTTTTAAAAAGACATGCAGTCCCTTCTTTCTTCCTCCGTGTCACCTCCCACGTTGATACATACTTATTTGGACAAGGACATCCAGGGCACTGCATGGGTCTGAGTTCTTGTGACGGGTGTTGGGATGTGCTGACCAGAATCTCCGGCAGGAACCAAGGTCTCCCAGCCATAGCAATGCTGCCTACAGCCTTCGACGCTCAGACATCATCAGGGATCGCCGTGACTGTAGACAGCGGCCTTGCCAAGGGCATTGCCCGCTGCCCAGGTGGTCACATCCAAAGACGCTTACGAAGAGCCAGCCCCTTTCACCTAAGTTTGGATGCTTCCGAAGGGCAGTCCAACTTTCGGAACTGCTCAGAGAGTTGGCTAAGGCTTCCGTTGAAGTGTCACTGCTCAACTTCTGCCTGACATCGTTCTCTGCCTCCCCCTTTTCTTCCCCAGGGGTCGATCGCTGCCCTCATAAACTTGTTTCTTACATGCGAAACTCCAGAATCTCGGTCCTGACCATGCATAGCATTTCTTTTGAAAGATTCCCTTCTCGCAAACCTTCTGCAATTTTCCCTTTCGCATTCCTTCAGATTTTGTCCTACGTTTTCCCCTCTTTATTTTTTTTTAAATTTTGTTTGAGAGAGAGAGAGCACAAGCGGGGGAGGGGGGGAGAGAGAGACACAGAGAGACACAGAGAGAGAATCTCAAGCAGGCTCCACTTGGAGCCTGACACGGGGCTCAATCCCACAACTCTGGGATTATGACTTGCGCAGAGGTCAGGAGTGGGATGCTCAACAGACTGAGCCACCCAGGTACCCCAAGTTTTCCCTCTTTGAATAACCAGTCTCACTTTCATTAAATACAGAATTTTTTCCCTTATTTTTTCAAGTAGCCTTAATTACATTTATTAAAATTATTTACATCTGTCTGTCTGTCCTTCGCTTGCCCATAAAGCTTCAGAAGCCATTGGACAGGGCTCTAACGTCTTTTTCTTTTCCATCACATTTTGTGACAGTCACAACGCCAACAGCTGGTTTGACTTACAGTAAACACAAGCAGAGTGAAACTATCATATTTAATGTTGGCAATTCTAAAGACTTATGTCCATTTTAACTAAACGAACAACGTTACATTAGCTTTCATACCAAATATTATCCAAGATCACTTGAACTTGAAAGACACCTGGGGTTAGTTTCTATCTTTCTGAGTTTTAGAACGCCCAGTTCTTTTTTTTCTTTTAATTGTTTTAATGTTTATTTACTTTTGAGAGAGAGAGAGAGAGACAGAGAGAGACAGAGCGTGAATGGAGGAGGATTAGAGAGAGAGGGAGACACAGAATCTCAAGCAGGCTCCAGGCTCTGAGCCCTCAGCACAGAGCCCTACGTGGGGCACGAACCCACAGACCACAAGATCATGACCTGAGCTGAAGTCAGACGCTTAACCGACCGAGCCACCCAGGCGCCCCTAGAACACCCAGTTCTTACAAGCACTTGCCTTCAAACCAGCTAAGTAGAGCACTTTTACAAATTAATTTTCACAACCACCACCCGGAGGTAGAGAAACTATCTCACATTTACAACATACATAGACACACGTACCATTCCACAAACAGGGTGCAAGCAAAACCTTAAAGGCCCAGTTTCCTAATATCTCCCTTTTACAAAACACAGCTAAGTGCAAGATGGTCTTACCATTTATGGATCCCTTCATCGGTCATCTTTCTCAGGAGTCTGATGAATATTGTGGTGGAGCAGAGTTGCCAAAAACAAACGATGGCCTCGTTTGGGAGACTCCAGCCCATAGGGCTGGATGTGCAGATAGATTGTCCTTTCCCAGCGTCCAACGAGGACATGGCTTGTTGTATTCAAAGATGCCCAAAGCAGTCAAAGCAGCTGACAGACCAATTGAAGCCCAGGTTACCTCCGTGAATTTTCCCCTCCCCACCCCACCCCCTGCCCTGCTTCAGCTGTGTCCAGTCTGCGGTGTGGCCCATCCGTTGTGGACGGAGGCTCTCAGAAGAGGTCCATAGATGTTCAGCCTGATTCTGGAGACACTACTGGTCCTCTCTTTCCACAGACAAGAGAAAGGTCTCTTTTGTCGCTGAGAAAATAACTCATGTGGCTGGATATTTTCGAAAACTCCTCTGGTGACTGTCTGGAAGGTGGCCCAGAGATATTTAGGGTGCATCAAAGCAATGCCGGCCTGATAGAATTAGTTAGGAAGTGTTCTTTCTCCTGAATTTTTTGGAAGAGTTTGAGAAGATTGGTGTCAATTCTTCCAATGTTTGGTAGAATTCACCAGTGAGGCTGTCAGATCCGGGGCTTTTTTTTTGTCAAGTGGTCTTCGATTACAGCCTCAATCTCCTCCCTAGTTATGTACGAATCTCTTCCGATTTTCTCTTTCTTTGTGATTTAGTCTTGGTAGGTTTTCTAGGTCTAGAGATTTGTCCATTGTATCTGGATTCTCCAATGAGCTGGAATACACTTGTTGATAGCACTCTAACCCTTTCTACGTCTGTAAGGAGTAGAAAGACCCTCTGTTTCATTTATCTCTGCTCTAATCTTTATTATTTCCTTCCCTTTGCTACCTTTGGCTTTTTCTAGTTTCTTAAGTTGCACGTCTATGGTGTTGATTTAAGATCTGTCTTGATGTTTACTGTGAGCGTTTACAGCTATAAATTTCCCCCTCACCACTGCTTTGTTGTTTTCCAGGAGTTTTGACGCGTCGTGTTTCATTTCCCTTCACCTCTACATATTTTCACATTCCACTGTGATTTCTTCTTCGACACATTGGTTCTTTGAGAGTGTGTTTTCAGTTTTCACAGCTTTTTAAATTTTCCACTCTTCCTTCTGTTACCGATTTCTGACTTCATCTTCTTGTGGTTGGAAAAGATACTTTGTATGATATCTATCTTGTAAAATCTACTGAGACTTAACTCGTGACCTAATGCAAAGACTGTCTCAGAGAAGGTCCCTCGTGCCGTTATTGTTGGGTGGGGTCCCGTGCCCGTCTGTTAGATCTGGCTGGGCTATCGTGTTCTTCAAATCCTCTGTGTCCTTACTTACCTTCTGTCTGGTTGTTCTGTCCATTATTGACAGTGGGATATTGAAGGCTCCAACGATTATTATAGAACTATTTTTCCCTTCAGTTCTGTCGATAATGGCCTCTCATTATGTGTGTAAATGTTTATCATTTTTTCTTCTTGCTGTACTGAACCTCTTAATTCATATAAAATGTCCTTCTTTGTCTCTTGTAACATTTTCTGATTTAACGTCTGTTTTGTCTGGTATTATTACAGCCACTCCACCCTTTCTTTTGGTTACTATTTGCATGGATTATCTTTTTCCTTCCTTTCATGTTCAACTTTTTTGTGTCTTTGGATCTGAGTCCCTTGTAGGTAACAGATAGTTGGATCCTATGTTTTTATCCATTTCACTAATCTGTTTAATCTGCTTACATTTAAAGTCATTACTGATAAGGAAGGAATTCCTTCTGTGGTTTGCTCTTTGTTTTCTATATGCCTTAATTGCTTTCTGTCTCAAATTTTCTGCATGACTATCTTCTTTTGCATTTAGTTGATTTTTTTTGTAGTGAAACATTTTAATTCCCTTCTCATTTCCTTTTGTGTATGTTCTGTGGTGTGTGTGTGTGTGTGTGTGTGTGGTTGTGTGTGGTTACCATGGGATTGCTTTTAACATCCTAAAGTTACAACATTGTAATGTCAATTTATACCAGCTTAACCTCAATAACACATGAAAACTCAGCTACTTTACAGCCCTGACCCCACCTTCTTTCAGTTGTTAATGTCACAAAATTACATCTTTATGCATCTTGTGTCCAAAAGCATAGATGAATAATTAGGTTTTTAAATATATCAGTCTCTTAACATAGAGAACAAAAAGTAGAGCTACAGACCAAAGTCATAACAGTACTAGCGTTCATAATTGTCTGTCTGCTTACTTTTACCGGAGATTATTTCTTCAGAAGGCTTCGAGTTACTTGTTCAGTGCCCTTTCATTTCAACCTGAAGGACCCCCTTCACTGCAGGGCCGGTCTAGTCATCAGGGCAAGGCTTTCAGCTTTGGTTGATCTGGGAATGTCTTCATTTCTTCCTCATTTTTGAAGGACAGTTTTCCCAAATGTAGGATTCTTGGTTGACAGCTTTTTTCCTTCAATGCTTTCAACACATCAACCCATGCCTTCTAGCCTCCAAGGTTTCTGATGAGAAATCTCCTCACAACCTTATCAGTGAAAATATGAAAAGCAATGTTCCTCTGAGCTTTATAGATGTTAATAATGAGCCTTATCGTGTTTTACACAACACAACATTTCCTTATACGTTGTAGCACCATTTTGAGACCAGGAACTGAGTATTTTAAGTGTAGACATTATGAGGTCTATACAAGCCAAAATTACAGTTTTCTAAACTTGAAGTGAAAAGGCCACTGAACCATCTTATAGATTTTGATTTCTAACAAAGTAAATATCAATCTTGAAAAGCCCACACAAACAAACAAAAAGCCCATTGGGGATCTTTTTTTTTTTTATTGAGTAAAGGGGTTTTGGGAATAAAAAGTGAGGAAACCACTGTGGTCTCAGACATCCCCAGCCATGATTGCATAATTGGCCCATTTCTTGCTGTGCCCTCACAAAGCCCCATGGTGAAGTCATGGCAAGACCTGTCTATATAAGACCCTGGCTCGGCTGGGTGTTTGGTCTTTACAGCCCAGGAAGCTTTGGTGACCTGTCGGCCTTTGACCCTAGCTAGTTTGATTTCGACTTCTCTTTTTTTCATTTTGTTTATTTTTTATTTTCATTTTTCTTTTTTCTCTACTCCTTTTCTCTCCCAATTTTTTTTGCCTTTTTCTGTTTTTACTTTTTACTTTTTTCTTTTTTTTCTCCTTTTTTAGTTTTTCTTTTTCTCAATTTTTCTTCGTTTCCTCCCTTCATTTTCTTTGTGTGTGTGTGTGTGTGTGTGTGAGTGTGTGTGTGCGCGTGTGTGTTTTTCATTTGTTTTTTTTGTGTGTGTGTTAGCGTTTTAGTACAGTTAATATAGTTCATATTGTTAGTATAGTTCATATTGTTAGTATAGTTCATATTGTTAGTATAGTTCATAAGCATAGTATTGTTAGTATTGGCAAATTTTGTAGGTTGGTATTGTTGGTTAGCATAGTCCGTGTAATTAGCATTATTTAGCGTTAGTATAGTTAGTAGGTCACCATGCTTCAGGGGCGTAAGGCCATTACCGCTGGTGAGGAGGACTTCTGTATTTACGAGATCCCCGAGATCACCAGTGAGGGCAGCGTCCCCCCCAGGAAGCAGTCTGATGTGACGTTCATCAAGAAAACCCAGAAGGATCCCGCTGGCCTCCAGGGACTTTGTCGTGAAGCCCAGAATATGAAGACCTCAAGTCACCCAAGTGTTGTCAAGTCACTTGAGGTGATCAACACCAAGGAAACGTTGGTTCTCCTTGCAGAATATGTAAGCAGAGACAACCTGCGTGACGATTTTACGCACCGTGGCCAAGTGACGGAGGAGGTTCCAGACACATTCTGCCGGCTGTTATCGGTGGTGGAGTACTGCCACCAACAAGGTATGATCGGCGGGTATCTGAAGTTAGAGACATTGCTTTTTGGCAAGAAGCTGAAGGTAAAACGCACGGGGGTTGGACTGAGCATCCAGTTTGCTGGCTACAAACTCCACACTTTCTGGGACAGCCCCCCTTATTCTGCCCGCAACTCTTCCTGCAGCAAAGGGAGGACACCCCTTCCGTAAACTCTGGGAGCCTGGGGGTGGTTTGGTACTGCTTGGCCACCGGGTTGGAGCCATTTGAGGGGGAAGTCTTCTGGGACGCGGAACGAAATATTGAAAACCGGGAACACAGTGCTTTGATTTTCATGTCCCTGGAGAGTGAAAACCTGTGGTACACGTTGACAACTATCCAGCCCACGATCAGG
This sequence comes from Panthera tigris, assembly GCF_018350195.1. NCBI lineage: Eukaryota > Metazoa > Chordata > Mammalia > Carnivora > Felidae > Panthera > Panthera tigris. Next base: position 161,279 of record NW_024962188.1, read on the forward strand.
ACACCAAGAAGAATCTGCTGCTGGGGCCCCATCCCAACCTGTTCCAGCACAGGCCTGTCCTCAGAGCAGAGTAGTCTGACCTCTGAAGGGACTACCATAGTGACCACGATTAGCGGGCCCAGATGCAACTCGCCAGCCACAAACTCCGACACCAGCAGTGAATACAGGCAGCCAGGGAGGATGTCCCTAGAGCCAAAAAATCAGGTTCTCAAACATCTCAATAAATTTAAAAATGTATTTAAGAAAAATAAAATACAACCCCAAAAAAACAAATAAATGAGAGCCATGAGAGCCACGTGTCCGTGCCTTTATTTTGTTTTTTAACTTTAAAGGAAAAATGTTTGTTTTGAAAGAGAAGGGACAGTGCGAGTGGGGGAGGGACAGAGAGAGAATCCCAAGTCTACTCTGTGCTATCAGCTCGGAGCCCGACGCGGGGCTCCAGCTCACAAAACTGTGAGATGGCGACCTGAGCAAGACCAAGAGTGGGACGCTTGAGCCACTGAGGCCCACCCAGGAGCCCCGTCCCTGCGTTTTAAGTGCAGGGAACGATGCTGAGCTCCAGGAAGCCTGGGGACATGGCACAGGAGATTGGCCAGGGCGACGGGTGGGACCAGATCCAGAACAGCTTCACAGGCTGGAGGAGTGTCGGTGGGATAGTGACCTGCTGGATGTGGAGTTGTAGGAAGCACAAGGTGGAGGTGGTGAAGTTTTGGAGTGATGGGGGGTTCGTGGGTCTGGAGCCGATGGCCAAGGAAGAATTCGTGAAGAAGTCTTTGGTGCAAAAAGGTGATTTTATTAAAGCACGGGGACAGGTCCATGGGCAGGGAGAGCTGCACTGGCGTCGTGACGGGTAGCTCATTATATACCCTCAGGTTGGGAGGGGGTTAGGGAGAGAGCCAGAATTCCTTGGAGACTTACTCTAGGACTCAAGGTTCCAGGACCTTGAGGGGCTAGCTGTTGCCAGGAAAACGCCATTTCTTGCCGTTTAATGAAACCTCAGCCATGAGACCCTTTAGATGGATCTGGGCAGGCCATAAGCGTGGAGGATGATTGCCAGCATATATGTTGCGGGGGTTAGGATGAAGTAGATTTGTCATTATTTGTCATAATGGCGTGTGGGCAGCAGGGGCCCCGGTGGTGGGTCACAATGGGGTATGAGCAGCGGGAGTCCGGGGGTGGGTCACAATGGGGTATGGGCAGCGGGAGCCCCGGGGGTGGGTCACAATGGGGTGTGGGCAGCGGGAGCCCCGGGGGTGGGTCACAATGGGGTGTGGGCAGCGGGAGCCCCAGGGGTGGGTCACAATGGGGTGTGGGCAGCGGGAGCCCGGGGGGTGGGTCACAATGGGTGTGGGCAGCGGGAGCCCGGGGGGTGGGTCACAATGGGGTGTGGGCAGCGGGAGCCCGGGGGGTGAGTCACAATGGGGTGTGGGCAGCGGGAGCCCCGGAGGTGGGTCACAATGGCGTGTGGGCAATGGGAGCCCTGGGTCCCCTTCCAGGGACTGCCCACCTGGTGGGGAAGGAATGAGCTGGGTGCAAACACTCTGGATATCACCCTCTCTTTCCTGTGCACCCACTGGGGACCAGACCTCAGCCGGTGGATGTCCCAGCTCTCCCTACCCCACCCTCCCCCCTGCTGTCCCCCTCCTCCCTTCTGCCCTGGCTCCGGACTCACCTGCTCTCACTGGCCACAGGTGCAGGGTCCATCATGGCCCCCTTCCCTTCATGTCTCACTTTGGCCACCTCCAGAAGCTGACTTGGATGACCACGCATAGCAGGCTCTTTTTGCCCAGATGTTGGGTCAACAGTAATCCACTTATCTCACTGGAAAGTCTTAAGACACCACATAAAACCAAATCATGGCTCTGTGCCCTCTGTATACATGACAGAGAACCCCAGTATAACAGACTGGTGAGGAAGGAGGTGGGGTGAGATCAGAGGGTCCCTAGTAATGGCCCCCGAGTTGTAACTACTGAGAGGCTTGTCACCTCTGGGTGCCCCAGGAGATTCACTCCTCTCTCCCCTTCATCCCCGACCAGAAACACTCCAGATTTGTGCCAGCAGACTGGTTGACTGTACTGTGTTTTAAAGGACAAGGAGTGCGTAATTCACTCATTTATTCACTCAACAAACACGTTTACATGATGGTATATATGGTGGAGGTTCCATGGGGCACAGGACCCAGTTCCTGCCCTTCAGAGCTGAGGCCACCGGGAATAGGTAAGGGAGCGTGGAGTGCAGTTCCAGAGTCAGGTTCAGATCGCAGCTCTACCACTGACTCGCCGTGTGACCTTGGGGAAGTCACTTAACCTCTCGGGGCCTCAGTCTTCCCACCTATAAAATGCATACACTAGTGATGCCCGCCTCGAGGACAGCTGTGAAATTGAAATAAGGTCATTTAGAGAAGCTCTGGGAACACTGCCCAGGGCAAAGTGCGGCAAGTATTTACTGCTCATTTAGCGGCCATTACTGAGCACCTACTATGTGCCAAGCACCAGGGATGCAGCAGTAGGCCCCGGAGGGGTAGACAGGTGAGCAGTGCGGAATACCCAGGAGACCCCAGGTGTGGGAAAGCAGAGGCTCCTGGGGATCACACTCCCTCCACCTTTCCCTGCCCTGAACCTACAGCTGCTGGCCCCTCCTGCTCACCTGCCAGCCAGACCCCATTGTCCTGCGGCATCTGGGGAGCGCTTTGCCAATTGCCTGCCTCAAAGGTGCACTTGTCCTAGCTCTTGCCAGCTGGGGGACCTCAGGACACTGCCTTGGCCTCTCATCACCTGCTTTCTTTCTGTGAGGGAGGACCCAGCCCCTTCCACGGGGGTTCAGCGAGGAGCAGGGGACAGAGTGGATGGCATCCAGCCAGCAGGGTCAGCTCCTGCGGTGACAGGGAAGCAGCTGGTCAGCTTTAAATACACCTGCAGCTCCCCTGTGGCTCGCGGAGCCTCGTGGTCTGTGGTCTGCAGAGGCGGCCCAGGGCGGGTGATGTATCTGTGCCCCAGGTGTGGTGGAGGGGGGTTAATTAAAAAGGTGGCTGGGAGATGAATTTCTGGAAACACAAATTGGAAACCAGTGGAAGCTATTGATCTGCCTAATGGGAAGCCGATGGTTTCTGAGCGTGCAGACAGCTCCGGCACAGGCAGGTGGCAGGAATGATGTGGCCCCTTCCCCGAGCTGATCGGCCCCAGGTGCACTGGGAACATGGGTCGGGGAGGGGCCGAGGAGGTGCCCACAGCCTCCCGGTGGGGCCCTGGGGTACTGATTCTGGCTCAGAGCTGGGGAGCCCGCTGCGTTTCTGCTTGGGGTCCTCATCAGAGGAGCTCCTATCCTGCCTCAGTTTCCTCATCTGGAAACTCCTGACCCTGGTATTATTGTCAGGTTAAGTGGGTTGTGACAAATCCCGTCCTCAGTGCTGGGTACACGGGAGTAAACACCCTGGCCCACGTCTCAGCCCTCCTGGAGCTCACACTCTAGTGGGTGCGACACACAATGAGCAGATACAGTTTCAGGGAGAACTGCCTGTGCAAAGGCCTTGAGGGGGGAGGACCCGGTGGCCTGCAGTTGGCAACAGTAGCCTGGGATGTGAATAGACATCACCGTGGCAATCCACAAATACCCCCCAAATTTCAGATCCCCACACCCCCAGGGGACTGCGGCACCATTGCGGAGAACCGGTGATGTGGATCTGCTCGTTTCCTTTTCACGGAGTCCCTGCGGCATACACGTAATTTTATGCCCGTTACACAGATAAACAAAGTAAAGCTCAGAGACGCTTGGCCAGGGCTGAAGGCCACACAGCTAGGAAACCGAGCCTCCAGTGCAGTGCTTTGCCACAGCTCATGGAGCGGGCGTGGCTGTATTCCTTTGGTGTCCCCGCACTATCACAGCAGGGCTGGGCCCAGGGCCTGGCTCAGCAGCCCCGGCCCATCTTGGGCTGCGCTGCTCTAGAATGTAGGCAGGTGACTGTTCACACTGCCCCTGGTGAGTGGATGCCATTGAGGCGTGGGCAGACTTTATCAAGCGCCGGCTGGTGCCTGGGCTCCTGTCTCACCGCACCCCCTCCTTCCCTCCCTAGACCAGAGTCATTTGGAAAGCACTTACTCGTGAAATGCTCTCTCAGGATTTGGGTGGGGAAGATGGCCAGTGTTAGTCTGCTTATTGATCGCTGGACTTTATAAGGGTTTATCTCTGAAACAATGAAACTGAAAGATGGCCTCTAAATTTATATCTCCAGCCTATATCTCCACCGCCTCCCCCCCAATTCCAGGCTTTTTAGCACCAGTGGCCCTTCAGGCATCACACTGCCCATCCACCCAAGGGCCTCCTGGGTCTCCGTTTCCTTTCTACTGTCTCAGCAGGGGGAGCTTTTATAAGCACAAACCACATCATGTTGCTGGTTTGGAACACCCGATGCTTTGCACTTTGCCCAAAATCTAGATTCCCCATCACACCTGCCCCGCCTCCCCCTCTACCTCCCCTGAAGGGGCACTCCCCTTCAGACACTCCGTTCCCCTTGCTTGCAGCTCTTCAAGTACACAGGGTGTTCTCTGGCCTCAGGGACTTTGCACTGGCCACTCCCTGTCTGAACCACTAGTATCCCAGGTCTTTGCATGACTGGTGCCTTGTCACTATCCAGGTCTCAGCTCACAGGTCACCTCCTTGGGAAACACTCCCGGACCATCCCCAGACACCTTCACGGCGCGTAGTGCCCTCTCCAAGTATTGAGTGTGCACCTGTGCACAAGCTTCCCGTCTATCCCTACCCCCATGGTAGCAGGAACTGTCTTTCCTACTTACCGCCCAATCCCCAGGGCCTAGGCCAGGGTTCGGTAAACATTTGTACAATTAATCAATGAACAGAGTGTGAGGCTTTGCAAAAATTCAGCCAGAGACACAACCTGACTTGGCCCGGAATCCTGGGCTTTGCTGGATTTTACCCTCACTTGGTGGCATTGTGCTGGGTCTGCCCGCCACCCCCTCCACCAGTCCCCAAACCACTGACCTGAGGATAGGTAACCCTGTGGTGTCCTCAGCCCCTGGCTCTGTCCCAGCTCAGAGGGCGGGCCTCAAGGGGATGTCCTGGAGGCCGGTCTGCACTGAAAGTCCAAGCCCTCTGTGTGTGTTGAGGGGAAATGCCTCACCCTGGGCTGCCAACCCCAGCAGAGAGGAAACCACCCCAACACCCAAGGGGTTAGGACTTGAGGATGAAGTTTCACCAGGCAGATGAGGAGAGAGGGAAGAGTGTCCTGGGCAGAGGGAACAGTG